>NC_038244.2:103785-306255 GCF_000004515.6 Glycine max | reverse complement strand
TATTTAGAGTTCTTGCAACTGTGTCCGTTTTTTGGTTGAATAAATGTTCTATGTTCTATGTTCCTTAGGCTGTAATGTAATTATGTTCTATGTTAGTTTTCTCTCTTGTATTCATCTTTGAAAACAAGGTGTTGCTGTTGTATACTTGTATATGCTGCTGGCTATAGTGTTACTATTTGGAATAAAGCATCTATGTGTTTCTGGACATAATATATTATTTTGTCGTTTGCATAGTTTTATGGTTATTTATGTTAAAAGGTTATTTTTTTATCAACTGTTAAAATGTTATTAACTAAACTGTTTGTGTTGGTGATTTTTTCCCCGTGAAAACTTCTGAAAAGGGATTCGAACTTGGAGATCAAAGAAGTTTATATGTTTCGCCAAAATTTGAGCAGGGGACCTCTCAAAATATTGACGAGGTGGCTCATATTCCTTACTATCTTACAAGTCAGTTGTGCTATCAAAGATCCTGATGTAGAAGGTGTGGTAAACTTTGTTGCCATTCTTACCTCGCCAGAAGCATATGTTGTTTGAATTTAATTTTGGTTCCCTGTGTTACCGTTTTAAAGACTTTTAAGCTATCAATGAACCGTATAATCATACATGTTTGAAAAAATTGTTTAAAGTCCTCACTGCAAATGAAAAACCTCAGTTATTGTAATGATCTGACCCTGTATTGTTTATTTAATTTTAGTGTGAAAAATCAGTTAAAAAGTTTTATACTGACAGAGGATCAAATTTTAATCATGATTTTCCTCTTGAGTTCCGGTATTTTGATAAATTTGACTTTTGACATCAAGGGTTAGTCTTGTGTAGCTTCATTCTCATTAGTGTGTCTTTTTAAGAGTTAGATTATGACTATGTTTGCTTCCTTAGACCATTTTTTCCCATGTTATTCTTTGGTTCATGCATAACTTCAATCCCTACGTGATAATTTTTAATTATCTATCTTTTCTCTTAATTAAACAATTCTGAACTAATTAACTATTTTGGTTAATATCTAGGTGAAGCTCTGCTTGATCTTTTGCATTTCCTCAATGATTCCAATAAGCAAATAACGGACTGGGACAGTTTTTTAGTGAGCCCGTGCTTCAGTTGGTCTCATGTCACTTGTAGAAACGGGCATGTCATATCCCTGTAAGTTCATTCTCATAGAAAGTAGAAACGCCTATGATTATTATATTCTTAAAGTCTATTCGGATAAATTTCTCCATAAGAACTCTTATTATAAGAGAAGAAAATAAAAAAGAAAAAATGAAATAAGTTTCTCCATAAGCTAAAAAAATAGTTTCTGCATAAGTTAAAAATAAGTTTTTGGAGAAATTAATATGATAAGTTTCTACAAATTAGTTTATGCATAAGTTTAGTGGAGAATTTAATTTCATTTTTCCTTCTTATTTTATTATTCTAAAAGGTGTTTACGGAGAAATTTATCCAAACAAATCCTTAATCTAGTTTTTTCATCTTTTTCTCTTGCATTTTTATGTTGCATCGTCAACTTTAAGGTTTGTAGTGATTTAGCTTGTTAATTCTAATCAATCTACAGGGCCTTGGCTTCAGTTGGATTTTCTGGAACGCTTTCTCCCTCAATTATCAAATTGAAGTATTTGTCTAGCTTGTAAGTTTTCATTATGATAACTTGTCATTTATAAGATTTGCATCTACTGCTGCTATACTAATCCAGATAATCAGACCATCATCATTTATCTTAACTTTTCCAAGAATTAGGAGTATGATGCCATAAAAATCAAGGTAGTGTTTTAATTTTACTTTTGTAAATCGACAATGCATAATTGCATGTTGGACTCCTCCTGATTCTGTTAAGAACTTGAAAGTCATGTTCTGAACCAAATCATCATATTACTGAGAATAGTTTGCAACATCCTCAATATGTAAGGCAAATTATCACTTACTTTTGCAGATTTTAAGAAATGAATGTAAAATACACCCCAGGCCTTTTGGTTTAGAGAAAAAGATTGATCAGCGATGTGATTTTTTCCTTCCTTGATAGAGTGAGTCTGGCAATTGTCTTAACTATACTCTTCATGCAGAGAATTGCAGAACAACAACCTTTCTGGACCCTTGCCTGATTACATTTCCAACTTGACAGAGCTACAATATCTAAATCTTGCTGACAACAATTTTAATGGTTCTATACCAGCTAAATGGGGTGAAGTACCCAATCTAAAGCATCTGTAAGCCATCACTTTCCATTTCTTTGGTCTTTCCATCCTTGTATCTGCAAAAAATGATTTTAAAAACAAAAGGGCATCTTGGAGGAGTAAATAGTTTATAAGTAAAAGTGAGGACTTCATGTGTGATTCAGTGTTGAGAGGGAACACCGGTTCTTGATTCAATTGCAAATAAAGGGTTAGAAAACTATAAAAACTTGTATCCTAGATACTATTTTTGTTTTTTTGACTTAGTTGCTGCCATGCTTCATTTCTTTAAAGTGTCTGGTGCATTCCCTAATCCCTATGATCCTACTCTGATCATGAACACCATAATTGATTTATGTTTTCATTTGACAGGGATCTTTCATCTAATGGTCTTACGGGAAGCATCCCAAAGCAACTCTTTTCAGTTCCATTGTTTAAGTAAATTTTGTATTAGAACTTTTTATTCATTTGAGTATTTTCTTTTAATAACAAACTTCTGTATACTCTTTAATTATGGATTTTTTTTCCTATCATTACTTTCAGCTTTACAGATACGCAACTTCAGTGTGGCCCTGGCTTCGAGCAGCCTTGCGCTTCTAAATCTGAAAATCCAGGTTTGATTGTTTAACACAGACATAAAGAGTGGGTATTATGTTTTGGTACATACAAAAGAATATGTAATTTAACTTGAAGAATATGAACTAGAAATAAAAAAAGATTAGCTAATTAGTAGCTATTTAAAGTTGACCTCTTCCTGCAGCTTCAGCTCACAAATCAAAATTGGCAAAAATTGTACGTTATGCAAGTTGTGGTGCATTTGCACTTCTGTGTCTTGGGGCTATCTTTACGTATCGACAACATCAAAAGCATAGGCGAAAAATTGATGTCTTTGTTGATGTTTCAGGTAATTTTTCCTTTCTTTTCAAGATTCCTTTGTCTCATAATAATGCATTAATGCCTTGTAGGAAACAAGGAAATGTTCGGTTTGAGAAAAAAAAAATTATCCTTTCATTTCTCGTTTTTCCAGATGATTACAAAAATGATATCTTGCTTTTACTTTATTTCTTTTTTTAAAAAATATTTATTTATAAAATGGTGAAAATAAGAGTTGTTTGACTTGAGTTGAAAACATATTTTCTATTTTTTATTTTAATTATAGAAATGTCATCCTATTTTTCTATTTCTATTTTTCAAAGCTTGTATAAGAATTAGTGAAAATATTTTACACTTTAAATAAAGTGTTTTTTTTATGTTTTCTATATATATATATATATATATATATATATATATATATATATTAAAATAAATAAAAAATAAAATGACATCTTTATAATTAAAAGTAAAAATTTAAAAAAAGTTATATTTATCATTTCTACTTTCTAGGCTAAGTTTTTACTTTAAAAAAAAATCTCTTTTCTTCACCCGTGAAATTAATTCTCCACACATTAAAAAGTAATACTAATATCTGACATTAATTCTACAGGTGAAGACGAGAGAAAGATTTCTTTCGGGCAATTGAGAAGATTTTCTTGGCGTGAACTTCAACTTGCCACTAAAAATTTCAGTGAAGGCAATGTAATTGGTCAGGGTGGCTTTGGAAAAGTGTACAAAGGAGTACTCTCTGATAACACAAAAGTCGCTGTGAAACGCCTCATTGATTATCACAATCCTGGTGGAGAGGCTGCATTCGAGAGAGAAGTTCAACTAATAAGTGTTGCAGTTCATAGAAACCTCCTAAGACTAATTGGCTTCTGCACAACCACAACTGAAAGAATCCTTGTATACCCTTTCATGGAAAATCTTAGTGTAGCATATCGACTGAGAGGTAAAACTAGTATTAAGCATATATTTGAGAACACAATGTGTATATTTTATTTTATGTTACTTTACTATTCTTTAATACAATTTTAAAGGGTGTGCAAAGATGAAGAAATATCATTTTTTAACACTATTTCTCTATCCTGACTTAGATTTAAAACCTGGTGAGAAAGGCTTGGACTGGCCAACAAGGAAACGCGTGGCTTTTGGCACTGCCCATGGTTTGGAGTATTTACATGAGCAATGCAATCCCAAGATAATACATCGTGATCTAAAGGCTGCAAATATCCTACTAGATGATGAATTTGAAGCTGTTCTAGGTGATTTTGGGCTAGCCAAGCTGGTTGATGCAAGGATGACTCATGTCACCACTCAAGTTAGGGGCACAATGGGTCACATTGCCCCAGAGTATTTGTCCACTGGAAAATCTTCAGAAAAGACTGATGTTTTTGGATATGGCATAACACTTCTTGAACTTGTCACCGGTGAGCGTGCATTAGACCTCTCTCGGCTTGAAGAGGACGAGGATGTTCTTCTGATTGATTATGTAATCTGCCTCACCATTTATTTGATCTTGTCATATAAATGCTTCTTGCTGGTGATATAAAAATGTGTTATTGCATTGTTGTGGATGCTGTTACAGGCTTGTTCCAATGCTTTATCCTTTCTTGCTCTAGACTTTGCAAATAATATATGAATTAAATTAGAATGTGCTAACCATGTAAAAAAATTTATACTATGGTCTAATCATGTATTGTCATTTATAGTATGTTTGTTGACTTTTATAATAACGACTTCAAAACCATATCTTGAGATGAATTCTACAATGTAAAAATCTATACACTCATAGTGCATCCAAATCAAACTCATACTATACTTTCACCATGTACTATTTAATTGATCCTTGGAGCTTTTGTGATCATTTAGTTTTTAAGATGTGGTGATAATTTATATTGATGAATCTTCTATGAACAGGTGAAAAAGCTGCTGAGAGAGAAAAGGTTGGAGGACATTGTTGATAGAAATTTGGAGAGTTATGATCCAAAGGAAGTTGAGACGATTCTACAGGTTGCATTGCTTTGCACCCAAGGCTATCCCGAGGATCGTCCAACCATGTCAGAGGTGGTGAAAATGCTGCAGGGAGTTGGCTTGGCAGATAGATGGGCTGACTGGCAGCAACTTGAAGAGGCTAGGAATCAAGAATTCTCACTCATGACTCACCAATTTGTTTGGAATGATGAGTCTACTCTTGATCAAGAAGCCATACAGCTTTCCAGAGCAAGATAAGCAGAGCTGGAGAGTCAATTTTGAAATTTGGTTGCTTGGTATGGCATAGAATATAACATATACTGATATACTATACTTATGTGTAATTTAATGTTCTCTAAAGAAAAATGTATAATTAACTAAAAAAGCCTGTGTTTATATAATGCTGGATGTACGATGGAAAAGAAAGGAAAGGAATGAGGGGGATTTGGCACAGGCAAACATATTCGAACAGGAGAAAATTTAGGTTGCAAATGTATATATCACAACTGTGTTGCTTTTGTAACCATGGAAATTAATGGCTTGTGCTTGCAAAGTTGCTATAATCTTTCTTTGTAGTTTCTTCTAGTTTTTGGTTTTCAGGATTCAACAACACTTAACCCTTAACCCATCCTGCATGAGAAGGTTTCCAAACTCAAATGTCATTACGCAGCAGGGGAGTGCTAAAAATGTTTAACTCCCTCTAGAGATGTTGCATGTCTGACCGTGAATGCCATGCTAGATGGGGAAATGAGCTTTTCTTACTTGACTTTTCAGAGGGTATCTAGCATAAATCCAAATGAGATGCCACACAAATCCACTGAGTGCAATCTGCCATGAAAATTATCAGGGCTGCGAATTCATAAGATAAGCTATATATATTCATTTCTTTTGTCTTCAAGCCCAGAACTCCTGACAACTTTCTTTACACCCATACTTGTATCTTTCTTTTATTTCTTCAAAAACTAGAATGATGGTTGCCCTAACATATGAATGAACCCAGATTGGAAAATGTTGTAAAATCACATTAACATGGGAATATAGACTGGACTGGACTAAAAAAAAATCATATTTTTCATGATGAGAACAGAACTCCGAAGTGAGGCGATTGTGGACCCGATCACCAGCAACGTGGCGAGGTGACGAGGTGTGGAACAGAGGAAGAATTCGTATTGGGTTTTTCTTCTCATTCATTCATATTGACTTTCCGACCAAAAATCACCCATAACGGAAAACATCATCCACCTACATTCGAATCATGCTGAAGAAAATAATCTCTTTTATTTTTCTTATCATAAACGGAGATTCGCGTACACAACAAACAAGAATCAATAATTCAAATAATATATTTTTGAGGAAAAATAATTTTTAGACATAATTATATTCCTTATCCTCAACTTTTTATTCTTGGGCAAATTTTCTTCTAACATACTCCTTCCATTCGCGCGCCCGCCTGTATATATAATCAAATTATCTAATTCATCAAAGAAAAATAATTAATTTAATACTTCATAATAAATTTATTTTAAAATTATTTTTGTCATTAGTATTTTTTTTTCTCTGATAATTGGTCAATATATTTTATTTTTCTTTTAACGGGAAGCATTTTTAATCCAAAAATAATTAATGCAAGATTATTATAAAATATAAATTAAATCTTATAAAATGAAAAATCAATTTTCAAACTTAGGTCTTATAAATAAAAATGAAAAAATATAAATTTATATTTGTTAATAATTAAATAATTTACTCCTGCCCCGTACAAGCATGGGCGCCCCACAAAAATGAACGACAAGTATTGAAATGTCGGCAAAAGCAGTCATTCAATTTAAAACTTAGACAGTGAGACGCTAAAAATACCAAAAGCCATGCATGATAAATACAAGTAGTAATAGACTAATTTTGAATTTCTTCAAAGCCAAAGGAATATCGTACTATATTGTGATTGTGATTGTGATACACAAAATTACAAATAAATGTGACTCATACGATGTGAGTGTGAAGAAATTAAAAATATCACGAATTAAATCATCATTTATGGTACGAATTGATACCATAATTTGAAGCTTATAGCACCATGCAGGCCAAACGCTAAGCAGATCATCATTCCAAAAATGTTGCTGTGGATTAGTTATCTTGTTCAATTTAATGATAGAATGGAAACGTTGCAGAGAGGAAAAGGAAATTGAAGAGACATCATGAGGGCGATGCTGGACCACCATTGATATTTTTTAAGCGCCAACTCTAAATCCCTATTTCTATTTCTAATTTCAATTGTTCAAATGTTAATTTAATTATCTTATATGTGAGAGGCAGGTTTATATAATAAACACTTCATCTTATCAATCCATGAGTTGAATGATTAAGAAAGAAAAAAAAATATCATTGCTTCGATACTCTTTCCCAAAACAAAATTAATATTCTTGTTATAAAAAAAGAAGATAAATGTTAATGTGTCAAAATCATTAGCTCAAAGTTAATGCCCAAGATTAATTGTATCAACGAAAATAAATTAAGAACTAAAAGTGCTTTAAAAATTTAGGAAAGACTAAAATCAAAACTAACTATAGTTTGAGAAATGCAGAAAAAAAAACTTTATTTTGAGTAACTAAAAATATACGTATTTCCTTTTTTTGCATTTTAATACAATGAAATTGACTCATTAAAATAATTATCTGAAATTAATTCATTTTAAAACTTTATTTAACGAGTTTAATGATTATACATTTATATTATAAAACTTAATAAACATTGTGATTTATGATTGGATAATAATATAAAATTATTTTACATTTTTAATATATAACTTTTTTCATTATTTGACTAAGGTTAAGTCGAACTAAATATATAATATAGAAAGAGAGAATTAAAAAGAATGATAAGTTGTTTGATTTGAGAGTTTTTTATTTTATAAAAAAAATATAAATATAAAAATATAAATTTCTAATTTTGGTATAAATTTAATAAAAAATTATTTTCACCAACCAATATACATTAAAAAATAGCATTAGCAACAACAAAATTATATTTAATTTTTAAAAATTTGACACTAAATTTTTGTGACGCCAATATTAATGAAAAGGAAAATAATTTTCATCACTAAATTTCTAATTCATTTATTTCTAATAGTGATACTTTACCTCTATTCTTTACCATTTAATTAAAGAAAAAGAAAAACAAAGAAAGACATAATCTAGAGTCCAAGAAAAAAAATCATATCCTTTAGTCAAGAAAAAATAAGAAGAAAACGATTTTTTTTTATTATTAAAATTATAAGTTGACAAAAATACCGGCTTGTCTACCATTTATTTGAAAACATAATAATTAATATAAATGAGAAGGAATTCAGTTACTCAAGAACGAACCCTTTTACAATGATTCATTATTCTTTTATTATTGATTTTCTTAATATCTAATGATTAAAATTAATTATTTATTACAGATTTACATCATAGGATGAATATGAGTAACTCTAATACTTTTGAAATTTTTGGAGTAAGTAAATTTCTTTTCAATATAATTATATGTTTTATTTTATTTTCTAAATTAAATATGAGAAAAATTAAACATTTTCTTCATTTAAATAATAAAATAAAAGGTTATTTTTTCTTTTCTTTCGTTTTACTCTTCTTATTTTTTTCTCTACTATTTTCTTTCTTCATATTACTGTTTTCCTAGTACATGTTGTTGGGTTGTCAAAATGTCCCTTCTTGTTTTTTTTTTATATAAAAGTTTAAGTGAGTTGAATCACATAGTTCATATTTTAATTAAATATTTACAAATAACATATCACTAAATTATTTTTGTAATTATTAAATGATATAACTATAAAATAAAAAATAAATAATATTTACAAATTTAGTTGGTCTACAAACTAATGTGATAATTAAAAAATGTCAAACGGTATAGCCTATTTTTTTTTATTAGTAAAAGTTTGGGTGAGTTAAATTATGAAGATTCATCAAAATCATGATAATTCTTAAGATTTAATAAACACTAATAAAGATACTTATGTATTATTTATCAATAAAATATCGTATTGACAAAGGAAATTAAATTCACATATTTTGAGGATATAATTTATTCCTTATTAAGTAGGTCAACCTTTTATTGACTCATGATATAACTTACTTATAGCTATTTGGATAATCTTTTCTACGTAAATAAACTTTGTATATAAGTTAAAATTAATTTATATATAAATTAAAAATTATCTTTTATCTTTTAGAGAAACCAATATAATAAAAATTTTACAATTAGATTTCTAGAAATTAATCTTAACTTGCATAAAAAACTTATTTAATATTTCCATGCTAATTTTTTTTCTAAAAAATTTAATCAAACAAAATCCTAAAAACCCAAATAAATATAAGGTTAAATGATTTATTTGGTCGTTTATCTTATTTATTTTTATTTAATTTTATTGTTTATTTTTTAAAAATTTCAATTTGATCCTTTATTTTTTTTATTTAATTTAATTCTTTATTTTTAAAAAAAATTATTTTGGTCATTATCTTTTTTTTGTTCAATTTAATTTTTTCATCCATTTAAGATTGATCCTGTTAATTGTTAAGGAATGATTTTTTTTAGTTAAAATGAAGTGGAGGGGAAGAAGAGAAAATTGAACAAAAAATTATTTTTAAATGATTAACAACATCAATTTTAAATTGACTAAAAAATCAAATTGAAAAAAAAAATTAAAATAAAAGACTAAACTAAAAAAAGTAAGATGAGAATTAAATTAAATATTTTAAAAGATAAAATATCAAACTAAAAAAATGATAAGATAAAAAATTAAATACATAATTTGACCTAAATACCCCCATCTAAGTGTGTTTGTTTAAGAGGTAAGGAGAAATCCATAAGAAATCATAATTTGGGAAAAGTGCAGCAGCACCGGCCAATGATAGACGATCACTCATTCCTCTTCATTCATTTCAAGGATTAGGACACAAAAGGGTATGGTCCCTTACCCCATTATTACATGGAAAATGTTTCTCTGAAAAATAAAAAGTAGATTACGAAATGTTATCATTTTTTTTTTATCTTGAGATATATTTTTAAAATGAGCATATAAAACATTTCAAATAATATATACACCTTTTTCTTTCCGTATGCTTTTCAATTGATCTCTTAAAATGTTTAGTTGAAAGATAGAGGCACGGCCGCTTGTGCTTGTTTACGATAAGAATCACGTCATAAAGGAAAGTTTACTACTTTTTTATTTTGATTTCCCAGAGAATCACGTCATAAACGTGAACACTTCATTTTGTACGTGTTTAAAATGATTGGTAAATGAACCAAACACCTATTTTAAGAGTTTCTTAATAGTATTAATTAAACTAATTACTATATATTGCTTTTATTATTAAGAAATTGTTTCGTTTAATTATTTTTTTTTCACTTTTCTTCCTTTTAAAATTAAATTATTTTTTAATTTTATAAAAAAGAGAAAAATACCACTTAAAAATATTTAATATTGGTCAAATTATTACTATTATTAAATAGTTTGAAATTATTTAATAAGTATTGTTTTAAACATACACTAGATTCAGTAAAAACCTAAAAATGTTCCAACTTACTTAATTTAGAAGAGACATGTTAGAATTCTTTATTTTAATACCTCCACAATGGAGATAGAAAATCCATTCATGTTAGTCATCAATTTGTATGGTGGACATTGAAGATCACACATTTTCATGAATTGGTTTTACCTCACAAGTTATGGAATTACTCTACTATTAAAACCCTGTTGGACTTCATACTAAATTAAGTATCAAAGTATTTACATATGACCATTCCAAAAAAAAAAAAAAATCCACCAAAAAAAGTATTTACATATGACCAGCATTATCGTCGATGATCTACCCACCACTATTTATGCAACCAATTGAGATCTTTAATGATCCACCATTATTTGTGCAACAAATCAAGATCACCTCTCAACATACCAACAACATTGGCATACTCAATTACCCTCAAATAAATATTATAATTGAAAATTCAATATATATATATATATATATATATATATATATATATATATATATATATATATATATAATATGATACTCCCAGTATATAATATTGTGATTTTTTTTATTTCTGAAAGATTTTTTTATTTTGAAAATAATTTAAGGATAAAATCAATATCAAATAAATATTTACAAAACTACTTCCATTTTTTGAACCTAACTTCTCTAATCAACCTTAAAACATAAATGCTGCCATATAAAATCATGACATGACTCTTTACTAATCATGTGAGCATTTACTGTACCAAAAAATCATGTGAACATCTATGCTAACATTAGGTCATAGATGTTAATCAATTTGACGGAGAAGCTAGACTTTACTTATTTAAAGATTTTTATCTCCACAACCTAACTATAAGGTAAAAACTAACTTGGACTATTTCTCATATTTTTAGGACTAAAATAACAATTCACTTAAAATATCATTCTTAAGATAAGGACAGAGAAATGGCCGGAGAATCCGTACGTGTAGGTTTGGACTAAGAAGACAAACTTTGACTAGTATTTTATTTATTTTATTTTTAGTTTCAGTATAGTAGTGCCGTGTTCAACTTTGTGATGTACTAACTCTACTAGATCCGACGGTTAGAATTTGGATAAAGAATAAAATAAAATAAAGCATATCCGTAGGATGCTGAGTGATAGTTAGTGTGATACTAATCTGACCATGACTGTATTAATTGTTTTCTTCGTCATCATTCATTAGATTGTTGTCCTCTTCTTATTATGATTGAGATTTTATTTAATTCCCAACTAACCGCAGCCTACAAGAACAAGAATTTAAACAGAAAAATCCAAAAGAAAAGATAATGTTGATTCGCAGCATACTTTATTTTAAAAAAAGTTTGACAAAATGAAAGCAAAATATTAAGTAAACGATAAAGTACATCCCCATCGTAACTTTATTTTATTTTGTAAAAAAAAGCGTAACCACTAGTTACCCACTAAGCTACAAAGCACTACATTCATGTTTAGTGGGTGTCTGCATCTCACTTATCTTCTTATTTTTATGTTAAAAGCGGCAAAAGACGCTTATTTAAAACTATTCTTTATAGCTTTTACTAAATAAGCGGGATTTTGTTGAATATATATGTTCCAAGGTTAAAAACGATTAATGTTGCTCACAAGTGACTTATAATTCATAGATGGCTGAGTTCTTAAATATGTTGACAAGTGTATGATTTTTTGGTTATATATATGAAAAGTATTTACCTTTGTAAGAAAAAAAAGAAGCTTTGCGCCTCTATATAAAGAAATACCCTAAAATGTGTTAATTAGGCAAATTAACACAAAGGTAAGTTGAAATGGGTTTTAATTAATTAGCTAGGTTTCCATTTCATGAGTAGTCCCTACAGTTACGGAATGGGACGGCACTGTCCCTTGCCTTCCCCACTATTTTGATTCCGAATCACGTACACAACACACACAACAACAAGTTATTATCCCTTTTATTTATTTTTATTACAAATTTATAACCCCATTTAATATATATATATATATCTTTTCTATATAAAAGAAAGAAACCACATTACCTACCATTGTGACTCAGCAGCTATAATAATACGGTTCCTTTGCTTTGCTCTATCTCTCAGTAGGCAAGAAAGAAGATGAAGGTGAAGAAGGGTTGGCTCGCTGTTCAAGTGGAAGAAGAGACAGAAGAAGCTGGTGGAGTTGGGTCTCAAAGATTTGTGATCCCAATTTCGTATCTTTGTCACCCTCTCTTCAAGCACCTTTTGGATAAGGCTTATGAGGTTTACGGCTACCACACCGAGGGTCCTCTTAAGCTTCCATGTTCAGTTGATGATTTTCTTCATCTCCGATGGAGAATTCAGAAAGAATCCTCTACCCATCATCACCATAACCATAACCATAACCATCACCATCATCGCCAACTTCCTCACGCCTTGTATTTCCATGCTTGTTAATTCCCACACTTGTATACTTTCTTTCTTTCTTTTTCTTGGTTTTGCTAGTGTTTCTTTGTCTGCCTAGCTTTACCTTCTTTTTTTTTTCAAGAAAGAAAGATTGACACCGCTCTGTAATTACACACTTGAAGAGAAATCTTACCATGCTTAGATAAGTTTTTGTCTATGCTATGTGATTTTGCGTATTGGGAGGATATATAAAGGATTGGAGTACTATGGATGTTTATCTCTTTAATTTTCTCTCATTTTTCTAAGTTTTCTTGAATCTGAAGATAGCCCAGAATTAATGTGGTTCATGTTTACTCTACTGATACGTACAGCATAAATTCGATCGAACTTATTAGAAAAAGTAAAAGAAAAAAAATCTGGCTGAGTGATATACTGTATATACGTGAACGAAAGGTATGGGGTACAATTAATTTTTCAATTGGCGATTACGTATTTAGCAGCAGCAGCAGCATGCGTTTAATTTGATTGTTTCAGGTGTTTATGGGTAGGATATGAGTTTAATTTTAAACAAGATATATATTAACTGACTTTATTTAATTATTATTATTTTTTGTTATGATGAGCTTGATTTAAAATACACTTTCAAATCAATATAATTTTATTTAATTTAATTGCAATTAAATTTGATTGAGTTACGTTTACAGTTCTTTCAATATACAATTTCATCAATAGAAATAGCACTACAGTCTAAAATGATTTATAAAAAATATAATAATCCTTTTTTAAACAAATTAATCATTAATATAATAATACATTATTTAAAAAAATAATTTAAGAATAAATTTAATAGTTCAATTAATCATTAATATAATATAAGTAATATATGATAAATTACATGTATATATATGTCTTGAAGGAAAAAATAAATTTGCATGAGATATAATATACAAATTCCTGTACTTTGAAATCTCAAGTAAAATATTACTGTGAACATATGAAAGATGTTAACGGGTGTCTTTAAAATTGTAGGTATAATAATAAAAGTAAAAAAATATTTGATTAATTGAAAGAAGAGTGTTTATTATATTAAAAAAAACACAAAATCGCCTTGGACATGGATAAATGAATGAGTTGTTCTAATTTATTTAGTGGTTTGCAAGTTTAAGTTCTAATATATACAACTACATATTAACACTTAGAAGTAGAAATTCATTGTTAATAATGGTTTTAGCTTATATATATTTATTTAAATAATTCATCATTCTAAGAATTATTTAAATAAATATATATAACCTCAGTTATGCAGATTATTATGATCTTAATTCATTTCACTAATATTCATATACTTTTGGTGTAATGGTTTGGTGGATGCACATTCAATGAGATTCGCCAGTGATAGCATAACTAACTGTTCCACTTCCATGTTTCTGGTCCCGGATCAGCCGAGTTTTTCAGAAACATTTTCATTCGACAACATTTCCAGTTGGTGATAATATAAAGATTAAAGTTAATGGACCATTCAAAAGCTAGATCGACAGGTTTAGCAGCAAGTGGTGGTCTAATTCAAAATGACTAAGGTCTCTTTCTTGGTGGATTATTCCACAACTTAGGGATATGCTCTTTTGTTAAAGCAAAATTTGTGGCCTTGTGTTGAGTATAGTTTCTGTCTGGCTCCTAGTACGCTCCTTCCAAATGGTCGGGGTGGCTAAAGTTGACTTAAAAGTTGCAATACATTTGCAAACTTTGTTGAGAAGACTAGAAGAGGGTGTCCCCCACCATCCCATGAATGTCACTCCCAACTTTGTTGAGGTACTCCTCAGACTCAATCATCCACCAAGATTTCCTTCAATTGTCACATTCTTCAGAGTGCCCCTCTCATTTGCTCCCCATCATTTCAGAAGATGTGTCTCTTGTAGTATAAATGCTTAATTGCTTAGTTTTGCCCAGGGCGTGTCAACCCCATATTATTTATAAAAAAAGACTTTCTTTTTTTTAATGTTGGGTTGACTAAATATGGGTACTCATTTTCAAATCTGTGATCCTAGCTAGGATTAGTGAAAATAAAACAATTTTCGTCACTAATTCATTGATTTTATGTAGTCTTCTATTTGTTTGTAAAAAAAATGAGAAAAAGAGAAATTTTTTTAAAATTTGAATTAAAGAAAAAATAAAATATATATAAAAAATTTTCTTTGTTTTTAAAAATGATTTTCTCTCTCTTTTTTCCTATGTTTTCTTTTAAAACAAACAAAAAACATCATTATTTTTTTCCTCTCTATTTTCTTGCATGTAGAAACGAATAATGGTCTTTATGTTTATTCGAGTGTGAATAAAGAGGGAGGAGGGTAAGAGAAGATATGTAATGAAGATTTTCACTGAGTATTTTTTTTTTCATTCATATAAGAGGAATTTTTCTACCTTATTCTTTATTATTTACATCCTTTCAAGTAACATATTTTTAAATTTAGTTTCTCTTTTACTTCTCATTTTTTTATTTTGATTTTAATTCAACAAGAGCCTAAATAAAATGGAATGGGAAGAAAACCATAAAAATAAGAATGGTCGCTGGGCCAGTATTGTTTTCGTTCATTAGCGTTGGGCTACAATATTATTTTGAAAAAAGTTGAGACTGAGACTAAATTATGGGCTAACTCGCCTATGGATATTGTTTCAGGCTGACCTTTATTTTGGAACATCAAGATGGATATGTATTACATAATATCTTTGTATTTATTTCATATAGATAGGAGGAATACTAGCTACATTTTCTGTTTTATATTGTTTTCTTAACACTTTATGATTGATTAAAATTTATTAAAAATTATCAATTTTGGTAGATTTTCTTTTTACTCTATGTATCAGTTCAAGAAAAATAGATTATAGAATCTATTAGGCAAGGAAGCTATTCTTTACAAAGATGATAACTTCTATTATTAAATGCTTCCTACAGCCTATTATTGTTCAATCAAGAATCAAGATGGTTCCCAATTTCTTGCCAAACGGACTCGGAAAACATTCTGATCTCATTCTCTCCGTCATGAATTATTTTCCAACATGATTTAATATAATGACAAATTCATTGTCAATTTATATATTTACTTGTACTTGACTTTTCAGGCATGACAGAAGCACAAACTGAAAGATCAGAAAAAGAGGATAAAAATGCCTTTAATTGCTACCGATGAATCCTATTCGTGGACATGAAGCTTATAACTTTAAGTTTCTATTTTGCACTCAAAATGTGTCTGCAAAATTCCTAAGTAAGAATATGTGTTTGGGTAAACAACTGAATTAAGTGGTTGTTCTGTAAGCTCTTATCACACGAGCTTATGCCATAAAAATTTGACCAAAAAAGATATTGAAATAAGCAAAACAGAGTTTTTATACGAGTTATATATAAGCCATTTCCATAAGCCTAAATAAGGTCCTCAAAAGCTCTTTGGAACACCTGATTAGTCTTTAAGAAAATTGAATTGGCAAGCCTGGTGTCTATATTTGGTATACTTGTCTCAATCAAGTAGTGAGAATGCCCCAAGGTTTATGGGCTATTGGCTTCAAGCTTGTAACTGTTATCCATGTTGTTTTGGTGTAAGATTTGATTAAGTATATTGCTGCTTAGTTGCTAAAATTGGCTTGGACTAATAGCACTTGAACTTATGTGTGTGTTCTTCATTTCATGTAAATTCCTATATTCAACTGATCGCAACTATTTTTCTCTCCACCATCTACTGCTTCTATTGACTGTCCTTGACTAGTAAACTTTCTTACTCAGAATTGCATGTGGTGCCAATCACCTGTGTCATGAAAGGCAGAGTTAATCAGTTTCTGAACTTAGCCTTGTGAGCTGATTTAGTGATTATTACATTATTTTGGTTACTTCATTTCTTTTCTTTTTTGTAACTGAATGCTAGTATTATGATTCTTATTTTTATTTTTTTTTCAGTTTCTTCTTAGATGTCATGCATCTACCTGATAAACTCCATGGTTAATTGTAGAAGTATTTTGTTTGTCGGGTCTGTAATGCTGTATATCCTTTGCAGTAGAGCTGTTGAAGATATGACGGTTTAAGTAAATAGGTTCACAGATGCTTTACAATCCATCAACCTATAATGTCTGGACATGCAAATGCATTTACGTAAGACTTACTGCCTCTGTGGTGACTTGTAGAAAGCTAAAAGTGTCCTATCAAAAAGCCCAAAAAAGAAAAAAAGCCATAAAGATAGGGTTTTCCACGATGGTGTAGTAACTCCTGGGTACTACGCACTGCTAGCTTAAGTTGAAGCAAATTGAGATGGACTGATGAATCAACTATATGAAGCTAACTGCCTAATGCCCTAACAAACATTTGGCTGATAGAAAAAATTGTTACATATAGTTATGTAGTACTAGTTTTGAGGGAAATTCTTATCTGAGTAAAGTTGGGGATGCTTTTGTTCTATGTGGCATCTTTAGCTAGTATTTTAAATTAACATGTAGGATAGCTTAGTGCACATGCCATGGAAATTTGCTCTTCATTTTCGTTCCTTGTTTTGGTGGTATTTTGCCTACAACTCTGTTTGTGAATCCTGTTGTTTGTGTGTGTGCAGTTTTATTTTATTTAATCAATTATTCTTATACACACATTTTCTTTTTATCAAATCACTTATTACACATGTCAATTTTTCACCCTACCTATTTTTTACTCTCTCTGACTCTCTTACACCCCAAAAGGGAGGAGCTAGTTATGCTTCGTATTTTGCCAAGTTATGGATTATTACACATACAAAGCAAATGTCATTTATCATACGCTTTGTTCCCCGAGAAAAGTTAACCAGGTGGTTCTAGTAAATTGTAGTAGTAGGTGCAATTATACGAACCTATATCTTGTTAATTGTCACCCTACGTGCCGATGAGGCTCTATGTATGGATAATATTGTCATTGATGGAATGATGTCTTGTTTTGCAATTCTCTACTGAAGAGCATGTAGGAATTGAATGCCAGAAACATGGTACGGTAGTGGGCTCATTTTCAATAAGAAAAAAAATTCGGATTCCAGATCATCTTAATGGTTTGTCTAACAAAAAGATATGAGGGAATATTAATAAGGATTGACATAGGTCAGAGATGGAATTTCTACCAACAAGACCAACCATGCATTTATTAAAAGGAAAATAGAAATGTGATTTGATCAAAATGAAAATGGAATTACAGTGGTCCTGCTGTAATGCAGCTTTCTTTTGTAGACATGAAATAATTAATAGTGAGTTACATTGTGAGAATGCAATCAAGAATTAAAAACATAAAGCTTGATGTTGTGAAGAGGAAAAGAAAATGGTTTTGAATTTGGAAGTTGAAAGAAACATCTTTGGATTCCCCCGCGCTTGACATGCACAGATCTTGAAATATAAAGTCGACGGTAATAAATGTCTGCGCTGATTAGTCAAAACATTGGGACATAGCTTTCCTGTTGAGCTTATGGCTCGAGAATTGAGACATAGTTGGAAGAAGTTGTCAAAGTTAATTATATAATGTTGTTGTTAATGTGCAGAGGGGAGGGGACATGCAGGTGATATGTATATTAGGGGAGGGCCCGAGAAATGCGCTGTGGAAGATAGAGATAGATACATGACCATTATCATCACCCCATTATTGAATTCAAATGCCTGGTCCCTACTTCATCAACCATTGCTGCTCCCCCACGTGCTCTTGTCCCCTCTCCACGCCGTACCAAACACCATTTATTGCTATCACATGCCCCTCCATTCCCTCTTCTTTTACTAAGACAATTTAGCTCTTCTCTTTAATGTCTCCTTTTAATTTAATTATATTTTTTTTTATCACTGAATCAAATATTAATTTTGCTACGTGTAATTGTTTAAACTAAGATAAAAATCAAATATAAATCATCTTTTAAAATAAATCATTCTACACCTAAATCTTATAATAGTAGTATGAAAGTGAAAAAGTAGGAAGAAAGGAGGGGTGTGTCTTGTACTCATGGTGATAGGTTGTTGTGTTGTTGTGCTCCTCCTCGTTACTCGGGCTTCTCCCCATCCTACGCTCCCGCTGACACCGACATGTCCGGTCTCCCTTCTAGCCCTCCGATTCTCACATTCAACGGCTCTGATCCACCCATTCCCTATTCGCCGTCTTTCCCATGACGTCTTTTACGCAACACGCTCCCACTCATACCCCATTCATTTATTTATTACTATAAACAAAAATATCACAAAACAAGTGTCTTCACCAACTGCATGCATGGGAATTGAAGTTTGAAGCACCGTTGTGTGTGGCTAGTGTCTTCATTAATTTTACGGGTACCCCTCATATATATATATATATATATACACCCAGTCCCATTTTCCTCTTTTATTCACTTAGTTGGTGAGACAAAAGTTCTTTGCCATATGGTTCCACAGCTTCAACTTTCTTTTCTAATGCTACATAACTGGTCCTTTTGCTGCAGGAGTGCAAGTAAATTACTATCTCTTCTCTAAGTTCTAACGCGTGGTCCACTCGATCTTTATACCATTACGTAGTTCTATCTGGCTACTTTCTTGTGCTTAACTAAGATATATACTACTATCAAATCTAAAACGGCCATGATCAATTAATTAGTAAGACAAAAGTTAAAAGCAGAACATATATCATATCATTGAATGAATTACATAAAATTGGTTTATCTAGTCAACCTACCTAGCTATAGTCATACGGCTATACTATTTGTGCACTTCTATGGCTTTGGATCCTTGCATTAGTAAATAATAATATCACGATGCTGTAGTAGTATTATGTCATAAATTTAACTAAGAAACTTATTGAAATAATCTAAAAAAAACTTATTTTAATAAATTACACTAATATAGTCATTGAAATATACTAAAAAAACTCTTGAGAGTTACAAGTTATTTTCATAAATTCAATTAAGTTTTTTATGTTCTTCCAAACACTCCCATCAAATTTGTCATGTGAATATTATAAATCTCGTTGTATCGTGTTCCATTTTTACCCGATATAAAAAAAAGCCCCTTCAAAAACACCCCATTCAAGCATATCAATTATGTAGACCAATACCAACATAATAATATTATGCCATGTAACTAAATCATGAATATATTTACTTCTTGTGTATAATCAAGTCACTAGAAAAAGTCACTTCACTTGAATTGACGTTTCCATTATCAGCTGAATTCAAGTATATTGTGTAATCACGTGTCTCTTATATGGCTCAATTCAGTCAATTGGCGTAAATTCTGCAGCCTAAGTTCATATACTTTAGATTTTGCCCTGAAGACACCACTATGGATCGAGCTCGAAAAATGCTTACCTATTTGTCGAGAACATAATCAAGTCACATGAATTGAGAATTCTTTTATCGGCAATCCGCATAAAAAAAAAAAAGCACTTACAAAGTCACGGAATTTTCACAAGGTTAGATGTTCAAATGTGTGTGTATATATATATATATATAAATTGTAGCTGAGCAAAAAAGTAATTGCAAAAAGGGGGTAACGTGAATACTTTTTATATAAAGATTAATCTAGCACGCCTTAATTTTTTATTTTCATTAAAAAGCTTGATATCTCAAATAAATAATATATTCTCGATCAAAACACATGGCGTTACCTTATACAAAAGAAATAATATTAAAAATTCAAGCACATGTAATAACGTAAAATAATGTGGGAAAATACATATTTACAACTCACCTGGTCGATCGTTAGTTTCTTGAAACTGTAAAATGAGATGACCTATAAGAAGCTAGACATTAGACGTGACACTGGTTGAGTCAGAAGTGTATATCTGGCCCTATTTATTATAATTTTTATCTGCCCCCACATGAAATTTTAATGGTATTTAGGTACCGTAAATATACATATTACCTGTAATATATATGCAATCTCTCAATACTTATATGCTGTTTATTAACCCATTTCTTTGCAAATTTGAAAGATATAACTCTCTTCCACCCACTGCTCACGTCTTTTCTCAACTAAAATTGTTAAGTACAATATTTTACATATACTTCTCTCTCACATGCCATTGCAAACATTCTTATGCAAGACGACGCATCTGTATATAAGCATGTCACGCCTATCAATCTTTACTTTTCTAGTTTGCTAACTAGCACATATATACAAAACCATATATCAAAAAGATTTTAATTAAGCTGATAATCTCTCAGGCTATTAATAAAAAATCGTTTTGTATAATATGTAAACTACTTTTAATTTAAAAATTATTTCAACAAAAAATGTGGTGAATAAATATATATAAAAGTACTATTATTTGTGATGGAAGAATAAAGTCATGCCTACTACATAGATTTTTTTTTATAATTAAAAGAGTTAGAGACTCATAATTTTCTGTTGAGTCCAATAATTGACGAGACTGGTGTAGCACAAAAGGCTGAGACTATTTTCTCTAGCTCAACTAGACCATACAGGTAGGGTGTAGAAATTCTCTTGTCTACACACTACACTATCATTGTTGCTATTACATATTCAACGTTAAATTAACGAGCGAGTGTACGAATATTTTCTGTAGATAATTGTGTTTTGAATATTATTATAGCCTAGCAACTGCAAAAATTAAATAAATTAAAGAATATAGTACCACTTTAATTATATACAGTATAGATTAATATTATTATTTTATTTTTTAAAAATCTTGAAAGAGGATGGTATACAGACTTGCGGATAGAGTATAAAATCACTGCAATAACAAAGATTAGTATATATATGAAGAGTAATTAGATAGAGGGAAAAGAAGAAGAGTGAAAAAGAAAGGAAGGAGAGAATGTGTATGTGTGTATGTGATTGTGATATGATGTGGCCGTGCGGGTAAAGTATCCTACAGAGGAGTTTGAAAGTAGGGATAACAAAAGGCTAAAAATAATAAGGCAATGATGAAAGAATCGCATTAAAGGCATACTTGTCTCGTGTCAAGTGTATTTTAAATACTCATTTTGTCTTGTTCTGTGTGTTTGACTGGCTAGTAGCAACTGTTGCTAGCAGGTAACGCCTCGGTTGCTTGACCGGCACCATCAGGTCATTCCCACAACATACTATTATATATAAAAAAAAACCTACGCTCACCAACATTAATTAAATCCTATAAATTATTCATTACTACTATTATTATAGTATTGTTACATAAGTGGGCGTGGATGAATTTAACTTTAGGTAACTGAATTTAGTAAAATTTGAGTAAATCTCGTGACATATATGAAACAAATCGAAGTCACTTGGATGTTGTTAATTTGTTGAAAGAATTTCTCCGTCCTTTGTGGTGATGATGAGTTAACAACTACGTACGATGCTTTTGTTTATCTTACAGCTAGCTGAGTAGTTAGAGTTTAAGTTCCGTTTTGCATAAGCCTAATTTTGGAACATCTGAACGGGTGACTAAAAAGCACACTTAGTGTGGTATGAGTGAGTCAGTGCTTGGTTTCTCTCTCACTCACATGGGCTCGCTATATATATGAAGGTATGTGCGGGTTAGGGTTTTGAAGAGTGTTGTGTTGAGATGGGTTGGTATTGAGGGGAATGTTGGCTGGCTCGAGGCTTTTCACAAATGAGGTTCACAGTGGATGGAACTATAAGGCTTCGGACCAGGCTTCATTCCCCTCAAAAGTTCTTCCTTTCATTTGTTTCTACTTCAAACTTCAAACACAAGATCATGTGTGTTGTGTGTGGTTGAGAACTTGACATGCTTCTTCTTCCTAGCTTGCAAAGGTGAGGTTGAGAGGAATGTTGTCTGGCTCGAGGTCATGGAGGAGGAGGAGGAGTAGAGTACTGAGATCAGTGAAAGTTTCCAATGGAAATTTACCCTCTTACACAAAAAAATGATTCTCGGACCAGGCTTCATTCCCCCCACCCAACTTTTGCTTTTTCCTTAATTTAAATTTCTTTCTCTCCATTTTCATATCTCGCATGCCCTTATGGTAAGGCTTTCTCTTCCTTTCATCTTTCTCTCAATCTGCACAAAAAAAAAAAAAATGCTCTTTCACAGTTTGTTTTTGCAGGCTCAGAATTTTCAACTCAGTGGTGGCAATCTTGTTTTGTAAAGGTTGTATTTTCGTTACCTTCTTTTTTATTACGAGTGAATATGCTACCTTCTCCCAAATCCCAAGCTACAACTTACTTTAGTGATGGATGAACCAATTTCTTTACATATATGTGTGGCTAAAATAGAGAAAAAAAAAGTTTGAGCTGTTTGCATCTGCTCAGATTATGTAACTATATATGCTCAAGTCTCCCATGTATAGATTTAGTTTTCATCATTAATTTGAAGGCATTTGTATGAAGAATTAGTCCATGCTTGAAAATATGTTAATTTTAGAAAACAATCATATATTTTTAAACAAATGGTTATCTTTTCAAAATGACTTCTTGTTTGTGTTTCCCTATTTTTCTCTCTCATACACCCACTCAAGAGAGAGAGAGAAGCATTTTTACCACAGCAAATCTGTCTAGTTTTCTGGTATAGTATTAATTTAAGATTAACATTTCAGAGAGATAAGATACTACCTATGAAAATATTATTAACAAATAAGTTGGCTAATCACAGGCCCTCAGACCTGCGGGAATGTTTATTTCACGTGGACAAGAAAGCTGAAGTGAATGAAAGCATCAACAGTGAAAACCTATTATATCATATGTGAAATTCTTTTCTTTATCTGCAACTAGCTGCTATGCCTCTTAGGTCTTTCTAGCATAACTTTCCTCTTCTAAAGTCCTTTCAGCTTTGAATATTATTGCTTCAGCTTTCTGTCAATAAACCTGTTTTCTGGCCGGTGAAAATTTTAGGGAAGCCAACTTCATAATTTTACTTGGGGAAAAGGCTTGCCATCATTTTCGTCAACATCTGAATGAATGTACTTCAGGTAAATTAACAGTTACCCAGTAAAGCAAGTAATAAATATATATTTAATGAGTTATTGAATTAATTATCACTCATATATACATACACCTTCATACATAAGTCTAAAAATATTTATGTGTATGATGTGAGGTTTTGAAACATGATGCGCTGTTGAATTTATTTTGGTTTTGTTGTGTAGTGAAATGACAGTGATGAGTGTTGAAGGCATGCACTCACTAGCTGCTGAAGTTGCTGATGCATATACATGTGAAAGACTAATGAATGAAAGAAGAGAAGAGAAGAGATGTGCAAGAACAGTTAACGAGTAGTGAGAATCAGGAGAAGCTACAGCTAGGGATTCTATGTGTCTGTGTCTGTCACTAGCTAGAGAAACGGATACTATAACATGATTATGATCTATGACCACACCATGTCATTGCCAGCTTCCATTATCATGACGAACTCAGATGTGTGTATCTAGCTGCATGCATAACTAAGCTGATGCAAACTACACCTGGAAAAAGGAGAAAGAGGAAATAGAGCTTCTCTTCTCTTCTCTTCTATTATTATTTTGTGTCTGATGTGTGTGTTTTAGTGTAATGTATTTATGGAGCTTCTAAAGTTGTTGAAAATGCAGAAACCAACTCAGGAAAAGCTTGGATCAGCAATATCAGCTTCATATGCTACCTTTTCGTGGAGTCATAGTATGTAGTAATAGTGAGATGAGATCTTTTAGCATTTCAAATTGCATTATGGGGGGAGAGAGAGAGAGTAAATAAATGTAGAGTATCTGGTTTTTCTTGGGAAATGAAACTGAGAGAAAGACACGGCTACTCGGACATCGTTTCATGACAAACTTGGTCTCTTTAAAGAAGTGAAACAATTGCACTCCTTTATTGTTGACAGCTTCATCATGAATTTATTATCTTTTGAGCTAGCTGCTAACTTTTCTACACTGTCAGATAGCCACCAACAAAATCTTTTAAACAAAATTTAAAATTTCATAATAATACCAGTAATAAACAAATTCAAAATAGTATTGTGATGTTAATTTACTTAAGAATATAGTGAACAACATGCGTATTTCGCTTACCATTATTTTTTTTTTCAAAATACCAAAATTTGATTTTATAATTGTTACTGTATAATGATTTAAGCTCCTGTCACTAGCTCAGAGCTTTTGTTTTCATGTGTACATAGATGAAGCATCCAATTTATATCTCCTCTCACTATTATTCGGCCACTTTTTTTTATAATTAAATGCCACAGCATAAAAAAGGTTAAAATAATGAAAAATACAGTGCTTTTCATGGGTGATGATCAAAGGGGTTTTGCATATTGATCCTTTTTCTCCCTTTTTCTTCTTCCATTAATTTGGTATGCACACATAGAAGGGAAAGAGAAAAAGAAGAGACAATGATTTGGGCCATCATTTGTTTGGTATAATAAAACAATGAAAGGAAGGGAATTGAAAATATGCAATTTTTGTGGGTGCCATCGTGTTTCATCCCTCCTTCTTAGTGAGGATTGGAAAAGGAAACATAGTACTAGATAGTGGCCATATATGTCTTCATTCGTTTTGTTTTGAACCCATTGCACGTGTCTTAATCCAATACGGTGACTTAAGCTTAACACATGTGCAAAGTTTCTTAGTAACTGATCCAAGCGATTTGTGTGTAGCCCACCTGACCCAAGGACCAAACATGACTTTTAAAAGATTCTGAGATCAAGCAATGTATGCGTAATGTTATGATTCTCATACATATAGACACATCTGAAGTCCTCCCTAACTCCACTTAACTAGCTATATGAGTACATTACAAAATCTTGTTTTTGAAATGTAATTTTTTCATGCATTACATAAATTACATAGACTAATTTTCGTAATATCGCTGCAGTATTGGGTCTTACATAGACTAGAATATTTTTGTCAAACAAGGACGAGCAATGTGAAGACAAAGAGAAAAAAGGGGTATGTAAAAAGAAGCCCCTACTTTCTATTCAAAGAGGCCCAGTCATCAAAGTAAAAAAGAGTGGAAGCTTCACTGCGCGCGTCACCAACCTTCCTTGTGATTCTCTGATTTCCGTTCCCCACCTTGTAAAACCGTTTATTTTAATGGCCACTAAACTTGCATTTGAATCCATAACCTGTCACTGCAACAATTCATCAGGGTAATACTAGATGAGCTGAACACCTTCAAGAAAGGGGCAAGCTATAGTGTAAATTTTAAATTTAAAAGGGAGAACGGTATAACCCTTACACATCTCAAGAAAGGGAGAATAATTTGCTCTTTATTTTGTTAATGATAACTTTCTTTTTACTTTTATTTTCCTAATATCAACACTCAATGTTAACAAAACCGATAAATCACAATTTTTTATGTCATGCCTTGCATAGGATTCTATGAAACATTAATCTGTATTGTCATACAAATATCCACTATAAAAACACAAGAATTTCAAAGGGGAAAATCGACAGAAAGTTCTATTTGACATGAAAATTGAAAGATAGCAATTCAGTAAAACATAATGTTTTGAATTTCTCACATTGCATGTATTGAGGAAAAAACACAACGATGCTTAACATGTTTTGAATTACTCAATGTTTTTCTTTTGTCTACATGAGAACATCTATTTCTTTTCATTAACTTGCAGCAGTTTTAAGAAAGATAAATACTTATTACAACACCAAAACATTTGGATTACTTTAAAGTTTAAACATTCGTGAACAATGAACAGGTTAAAATAACATACCCTGCAAATCTTCATAATTAGGAATTATATGGATTCAACAAATAGCCACAAGGGTACAAAGGTAAAATAGTCAGGAGAAGCTTTGTACCCTTGTTAAAGCTTCATTTGTTATGACATTTCACATGAATGAGGCGCTGACACCACCGGCAATCCCAGGTAGGAGAAGCTTTAACAAACGGAACACCACATGGCTCATCACAGTAAAAACAGAAGGCAGACATCTCATGATTTTCATCCACATTAACCCATCTTTCTGACCAGTGGTGTCGAATATGGCCAAAGCCAGCCTGAGCCACACATTTGCAATCCTTTGCTGCAAACTGAGAACAAAGGAAATAAGCTGCGACACCACAAACAGAGCAACGATGGAGAGGAGCATGCGGTGAGGCTGTTGTACCTAAATTTTGAAAAGGCCAAAGGGAAGTCAAGCAGAAACAACAAGTGGATGGCTGTTCCCTATAAGTAAAATCTTCAACCCACAAATGCTCGGATAGCGGAACTTTAAACTTTTTCCAAACTTTCTTCTTTTCTCTTGCTGCAGCTTTAATCCAATTCAATGAGGACCTTCGCTGCCACTTGAGAACAGCATATATGAGAGCCATTAGTCCAAATGATCCAGTGATCAGCCATCCAAAAATAGATGCACTGGAAGCATCAGGGCTTGTGACAAGCCTCAGAAAGGAATTCCCCAAATCAATCATGGTTAAACTCATTTGATTGAACTCTTCTGTCAAACATAAAACCTGACCATTTGACCCAAACTGTCACACATTGCAATGGATAACAATTTTAGTTCGGGAGGGAGTATTTTTCTTATGAGGCTACAGTTAAGAGCTTTTTGATAAAACTATTTTCCAAAACAGGTTTTTAAGTAATACAGTAAGGTGTCATAGGGTAATTCAGATTCAGATCGAGTGATACAATCTATATAGGAGTTCACACAAATTAGAATTAGTTGGTCAAATAAAAGGGTAATAGTAATACAATCCAAATCTATTTATTGTTATTATAGGAATTAACATAGAAAGTTTGTATCTAAAAAATTTCTTATTTGAAAGGCAAGACCTGGAAATGAAGCGCAGGCAGGACCACCAGTTAGCCAAAGCATTAAAGGATCATTTTCTAACATAACAAAGTAGTAAAACACTTGCATGTCATCATCTTTTTCTCCTAATCCAACATACCTGGTTTAAGTGCAATAATGTCTCAGATTTTGTATCAAAATTCTCTCTTTCTGCAGAATTTATAGTTGGACAATTAAAGAATAGAGTTTGGTTTCGTAAAGCAATGAAAAAAGCTATTCAATTATCTGAACAGGCGGGTACAAAAAGAGTTCAAGTACAAATTGCAAGACGTATCGACGGAAAAGAAATTGCATGTTTTCTTGATTTCATACCAAAAAAAAAAGAACCACATCTCTTAAATTACCCTTAATCAGATTTGAACTTAAGGGTATTTTTGAAATAATGACATTAAATTTGTTTATAATTATATTTAAGTCCACCAAATTTAGTCCGGGAGGGAGTATTTTTCTTATGAGCCTACAGTTAAGAGCTTTTTGATAAAACTATTTTTCAAAACAACTTTTTGAGTAATACAGTAAGGTATCATAGGGTAATTCAAATTTAGATTGAGTAATACAATCTATATAGGAGTTCACACATGTTGGAATCAGTTGGTCAAATAGAAGTGTAATAGTAATACAATCCAAATCTAGTTATTGTTATTATAGGAATTAACATAGAAAGTATGTATCTAAAAAATTACCTATTTGAAAGGCAGGACCTGAAAATGAAGAGTAGCCAGGACCATCGGTTAGCCAAAGCATAAGAGGATCATTTTTTTGACTTAACAAAGTAGTAAAACACTTGCCATCATCTTTTTCAATACTAAAAATAAAATAGATATCTATATAATAGATAATTTGAAACTAAATAAATTAGTTTACGGCTAGTCCCATTTATTGGAGATTGCGACCATGGAGGGTGGGGAAAAGTAAACTGTGATGCGGAGCAGTGTTAAGATATCACATGGGAGATTTGTCATTTAAGTTAGGGAGTGTTCCATCAACTAGGCTAAATTCTGGGCTATCTTCCTTGTCTTTACATTGCTTGTGGGAGTGGGAGAGGTTATAAAAATATGATGATTGAATCCGATTCTTCTATAACTGTTAATCTCATAGACGGTCAAGGACAAGCCACATTAGTCAAGTCGTACAAAGGATTGGACTTAGAAACAGCATTCAGGAACTCTTCATCTGGTGAAAGGCACACTTCCAAATCAATGCTTCCACCTCCTTCATGGCCTGGGTATGATGTCACTTTCCCCTCAAACTTGTTGGCATAACCACTTCTTGCCGCCACCGCTTTTCCCATTCCATACACGTTGAACCTGGGCGAGCTACCCATTTGAATTACGAAAGGAGACTCTAACCACACCTTCAGAGATTGCAGCACCACTCCATTGTTATGGTTTGCAACAGCCATGTGCAACTTCCATGCAGCCCATCCTATACCATTCTCAAGCAATTCCCCTGTCGTCGTTTCTGCACTCACTACATGAACTGAGTTTCCAAAGTATTCCTGAGGCAGAGGCGGTTCCATTCTTGATCGATTGTTTGCTGCCAACCTGCAAGTTGTTCTCTGGTCGTTCGGTGGGGAGCGTGCACGTGTTACGGATCTCCAAACAAGCGCTGATAATGATTGGAACGAAGAGATTTTGGTGGTATTGGACTCCGAGTTTGCCTTTGCTTTCAGTTTTGCAATGGACTCTGCTTAAAAGTGGAAGATTCTCTCTCTCAGCTTCGGTGCTTCATATCTGCTTATAATCTCATCATGATGTATGAAAGGAAGATTGATTGGTGGAGCGCAATCTTTTGGAAACCAGCGATTGTGAATGGGAACATCATATTCATGGCCTAGAGCATGAGATTGAGATTGAAAGATCTGAGACCATGTATTGAAGAAATTCCAATAAGAAGTGCCATCGCCAACAACGTGGTTCATGGAACAACCTATGAAAACAGCATCCACAAGTTCAGTGACTTGGATGGACAAAAGGGGCATGGTGTGGCCATCATGGTTGACTGCTTTGTGATGGTCAAAGAAGGAGTGAAGAATGGGTGGCACGTCAATGGGGGCGAGTATGTCAGATATGGTGATGTCCGAAGTTGCATAGATGAATCTAGCTCCATCACTGTTTTTGCAATCAACGGAAACAGAATAAGAGGGAGGGTCATGGGTTTGGTGGGTGACAAGGCGACCAGCCAAAGGATAGAAATGGAAGAGGGTGAGAGAAAGAGAGTGTTTGAGATTCTCCATGAAATGATGTTGATCAACAAGAGTTGTTGCAGGCTTCTTGAAGAGTAGACCCTTCTGGATATAGTTGGTAGACAACATAGCAATATCCCAATGGTTGGGGAGCTGGGGCTTAACAAAACATTCTGAAATGCGTCGAACGGCAAGGGCACTCATTCTGAAGTGCAGGCCACACACAAGTTAGATTTGTGTTGCAGACTGCTTAGAGATCTAGTATTAATTTCCTTTGTGAATTCTGAACCAAGACATGGTTCATTACTCTTTCTTTATATAAATAAATAATGCAAATTGCTGTCATAGTCCGCAGCCGGTTAGTTGCCTTTTCGGTGAATCTGTGTGCCACGCTCGTCTTTATTTAGCCAAAATTCTATATTCATAAGTTATTTAGTATGCAACAAATTAACTAACACACTAATTAACCTCTAACTAACTAATTAACTCAAGTGATATATCTAGTTTTTTATATTTTTTTTCCTCACTTATCTAAGTAAGTAAAGAAATTTTTCTTCATTTTTTTCTATTCATCCAAATAATATACTATTTTTCTATTCCTTTTCTGTTTCATTTCTATTTTCCCCCACTTTCCACTTATTTCTCTACTTTATTTCATTACTAGTTCAACCAACAACACATTGTATACTACACAAAATATGGTATTTGACATGTTCAACGGTCAAATATTGGGCATATCAGCAAGCTAGAACAGGGGATTGGACACCGAAACTGCATTCATAAACTCCTTGTCTGATTCCAGAGCTCTCATTATATGTGGCAAAAGGCACACTTCCAAATCGATGCTTCCACCTCCTTCACGACCTGGGTATGATGTCACTTTCCCATCAAACTTGTTAGCATACCCACTTCTAATCGCCACCGCTTTCCCCATTCCAAATTCACAACCATACTTGTTGAACCTGGGCGAGCTTCCCATCAACACACTGTACGGATCAAACAATCGACCAATTTGAGGGATAAAAGGAGACTGTGACCATCCTTGGAGCGATTGCAGCACCACTTTGTCATTATGGTTTGTGACAGCCACGTGTAACAACCATGCAGCCCATCCTAGATCATTCTCAAGCAATTCCCTTGTTGTCGTTTCTGCACTCACTACTTGAACTAAGTTTCCAAAGTATTCTTCTGGCATAGGCGGTTCCATTCTTGATCTATTGTTTATAGCCATCTTGCAACTTGTTTTTTGCTCGTACGGCACGGAGCGCGCGAGAGTTATGGATCTCCAGACAAGTGCTGATAATGACTGGAATGAAGAGATTTTTGTGGTATTGGACTCTGAGTTGGCTTTTGCTTTCAGTTTTGCTATGGACTCTGCAGAAAAGTGGAAGACTCTCTCCCTCAGAAAAGGTGCTTCATAGTTGCAAATGAACTCGTCATGATGTTTGAAAGGAAGATTAACAGACGGATCACAATCACTGGGAAACCAACGGTTGAGAATGGGAACATTGTATTCATGGCCTTGAGCTTGAGATTGAAAGATCTGAGACCATGTGTTGAAGAAATTCCAGTAGGAAGTGCCATCACCAAGAGTGTGGTTCATGGAACAACCAATGAAAACAGCATCCACTAGTTCAGTGACTTGGATGGGCAATAAGGGCATGGTGTGGCCATCATGGTTGACTGCTTTGTGACGTCAACAGGGGTGAGTATGTCAGATATGGTCATGTCCAAAGATGCATAGATGAATCTAGCTCCATCACTGTTTTTGCAATCAACGAAAAAAGCATACGAGGGAGGGTCTTGGGTTGTGTGGGTGACAAGGCGACCAGCCAAAGGATAGAAATGGGAGAGGGTGAGCGAAAGAGAGTGTTTGAGCTTCTCCAACAGATTTTCTATGAAATTCTGTTGATCGACAAGTGTTGGAGGCTTCTTGAAGAGTAGACCCTTCTGGATATAGTGATAAGACAATAGAATAATAAGAATATATATATATATATATATAGCAAGTATGGGCAGCAAAGCATGATTGAACAGTTACAGACGTGCAGTACAGAAAGTCAAAAAAGGAGTTCACTAGCTTGATGCAGTTTTCAGAAACACAGAATAGAAATAAGAAAAGGATATGAATTATGATTGAGAAACTTGAACCAAATTCGAGTGGCTAACTAAATGAAAAATCAGGATATATTTTACTTACTTGCATCATTCGCTAATCCTAAATCAAATCATATCACATACAAACAAAAAAGCAGGAGCAATTAAATTCCGAAACAAATTGCTTGATTAATAGCGAAAACAAAAAATAAAAATCTAGGGCACGCTTCATGGTGCTGGCTTAAAATTGTAAACCAAAATGAGTATTGCAGCATCTAATAGGAGATGAATCGAAAAACGCTTATGATAGTGATTGTAAATGCAGCTTAGAATGGAATGGAGAGATTAGATCTACGGAAAAGAAGAGGATGAAAGGAAAGAGAGAGGGGATTTGATTTTCCTATAAATCATATTTTTAAATTTCACCTTCCTCCATCAAAACGGGAAAAGGGCGGGATTTCCATTCCCCCTGTTGGAAACTCCTTTCGCTCTATTTACCTTTTTGTCCCTTCTCTTCCACCATGCAATCTTATAAGTAAACATTTCATTTTTTTAACTACATTTTACATTATTTCTGTAATTTCTAAATAGTTGAAAAATATTATTTTAAACTAATTTTTATCTTTATATATTTTTATTTGAAAATAAATTTTACATTATTTCTATAAATAGTTTAAAAAATATTTTCTTCAATTATTTCAAGTTTTGTTTTATCTTTATATGCGATTTAATTAATTGCTCATCAAATTCAATCTAATCTCTCGTTTATCTTTTATATTTAAATTACATTTCAATGTTTTTTTAAAATTTATCCATAGTTAAAGATAATAATATCTAACAACTTAATTTATCTATCTCCATCTATTTATAAATTTTAATTCTCATCCTTAAATGAGTACGTTTTTAAACGCTACTAATATTTATCATGTGCAATACAAAGGCCAAATAATATGAAAATTTTATAATTATAATTATTTATTATAATTTTTTTTTCCATATCATATACTTTAAATAAATATATAAAATGGCATAGAGAAAATTTAATAAATTTGTTTTTAAAAACATTAAACTAAATATATATATATATATATATATATATATATATATATATATATATATCAAAATTAATTTAATTAGTTATCTCTTGAAATAAGTTATCCTTAAATCTTTTAGTTATATATTCTTATTTTTTTAACTTGCATGATTTAATTCCTTTATCTCTTACCTGTTATATAAGTTGTTGTAAGTTCCTTTATCTCTTATCTAATTAATTTTGATATCTTTCTTAATCTTTACTGTATTGATCATGTCTTGAAACATATTAAAATAGAGAACTATAATTGAATTATAACTATTTTGTTTATATTGATCATGCCTTGAAACATATTCAATTAAAATAGAGAATTATAATTTAAATTAAATCATTGAGGAAACTTAAATATGAAGAAACTTAAATAAGGTGATAAGTTGGAAAAAAAAAAGAGAAATTTTAGGAGAAAAGATTTATAGATGAAGAATATTTGTATAAATATCCTTATGTATATTATGATTGCATATTACTTGGTCTTATTGAAAAAAAAAATAAAAAAAACACATCATTTAATAGAAACAAATTTATTTCGATGATACTTTTCGTTTCCGAATTTGCTGTGAAACGAATTAATTGGTTCCAAAATTTCAATACAACTTTAATTGAAAGTTGATAATTCGACATGATGATAATCAACTTTTGTGAAGAACATGGTGGAAAAAAAAAAAAGATGGTCATCTCATGATTAAAAGAGTAGACACATAAGTTATTTGTCAATTCGAGCTAATTATTTGGAAAAATGCGATTTACAAAAATCCAAAATTCACACTCCAATCACAATGTTACAAATCTTTCAGGCAAAGTAATTATCGAAATTTAATTCATCTGTTAATGAAGTTGCACCCTTGAAATTTGAAAAGCAAAATTTCCACGATAACGAAAAATGCAACTAAGCGCCTAGGCTCTCTAGGACTACGATGCTTTTGTCATATATATATAAAAGTAAAATTGGAAGGTGTAAATAACAATTAATTGGCCTAACAGAATGATAAACAAGAGAAATTGGAATTTCAGTTGAGAAATCTTATCATAAAATCAAAGAAACAGAAAATAAGAGTAAAGTTTGGAGAGCATAAGTTTTGGCATGAAGTTAGTTACTAGGAATGGATAAGTTTTGATAGAGAGAGATTTGAATGTTATTTTAAGGGGTGGGTTGAGGCGCAGATTGCAGAGTGGAGTAAGAAAAGAGAATGGTGAGGCGAAAGACTAGTGTGGGAATAACTACGGGAGTGAAGACTTGGATGGTGGTGTCCTCGGAGACAGGAGAGCAACGCCTTGAGGATGTCGGCAAGCACTCCCTAATGCGGCGGACTGGCTTGCCGGCGCGTGACCTTAGAGTCCTCGATCCCATGCTTTCTCACCCCTCTTCCATCCTTGTACGCGAAAGAGCCATTCTTGTCAACTTGGAACACCTCAAAGGAATCATCACTTCCACCGAGGTTCTCATGATCAACTCTTCCAACCCTTTCTTTCTTCTCTTCCTTCAAGACCTTCTCACCCGTCTTACTCATCAACCTCCCTCACCGGTACCTACTTCCATATTCCCTTTACTTCACACTTATACATGCTCATCATGTTAATTAATAACTTTCGTGGACTTCAAAAAATCTAAAAAGTCAAATGCTAATTGCTAACCAGCGTGCCCTAATACTCTTGATTACACAGATGAGCAATGACATGAATCCTGGTTACGAAGCAAAACCTCCAGCGATGTGTGGTTCTGAAGATTCTTCCCAAAATGTTTCGCATGTGAAAATATCTGAGGAAGTAAAAGCAGATAGCCCTAAGATGGCACCTATAGCTCCCAAGCAGTTACCTTTTGAGTTCCGAGCCCTCGAGACATTTATTGAATCTGCTTGCAGGTGCCTTGAATCTGAGGTCGTACTAACTTATTTTGTTCATTTATATAACTGCATTTACTCCTACTTTTATTTTATTTTATTAAGATATTAGATAAATACTTGAATCTTATTGTGTGTGTATATAAATACACACGCACACAATATGTGTAGCTCTTTTTTTTTTAACCTGATGCTTATTTTTAAGTTCTATACATGACTTGTTTATATTAGACTTCAAGATTGGAGGAAGAGGCATACCCAGCTTTAGATGAATTGACCTCCCAACTTTGCACACTCAATCTTGAACGTGTAAGGCATATCAAGAGTCGTTTGGTTGCACTTTCTGGTCGTGTGCAGAAGGTAAATCATAACATTAATGCTTGAAGATTAGTAAAATTTACATAAGAATTTTGGAAAATCATGAATACACTTTCTGAGTGATCATCTTGTGTATATATCAGGACACTTATTCACTCTGTTGTTTAAAACTCTTGACTTTTATTCCTTAAATAAAATAAAGCTTATTCCTTATTTTCAACGAGAAATTTTGTGCTAATTAAATGCGGATGCAGATCTCAGTTGGATGATTCGCGGATAAGAATTTACTCATGGAATCCCTTTTGCCATTTTTTCAAAGATTCAATAATATTTTGTATTTATTAATCTAGCACTAACCATACCATTGTCTTGTTCTTAATTCAATTTAGCCACATAATTAATTCTCCACTATGCAAATGGGGAGTAGACTCGTCTGTGCAAGTTTAATTTAGAAAAAATGCTTGCTAGGAAGACTTTTGGTTGCTTCTATATTATTGTCAAGGATATATACCTCGGGTAGGAACATAAAGTCTATATTGTGAACCTGAAAATGTGAATCCCAAAAAGAAAGCATACTTTTGCACCAAGATGGAGTATATGCCTAGGGATATTTTGATTAATTTTTGTTTAATAAAGTTATATATATGTTGTTCTCGCAAAAATAAAATAAAAAAGGGACTAATTATAGTCTTGGATTTTTCAGGTAGCAGATGAATTGGAACATTTGCTGGATGATGATAAAGACTTGGCTGAAATGTACTTGACAGAAAAGCTTAATGCTAGTTTATTAGATCAGGCATCATTAAAAGAAGAGTACAATTCTGAATCTGAAGATACCGATCAAAGGTAAAATCAATGTTTCTGTATTTAACACCGAAGTTGAGCTTAGCAATTACATTATTCACGCTTACACTGGTTACTTTTGTCTGTAGCGATGAATCAAATTCGGAAAAGTATGACAAATTCCCTGGTCTTAAACTTAATGTTGAGGAATTGGAAATGCTTCTAGAAGCATATTTTGCGCAGACAAATGGAATCTTGCAAAGATTGTTTAGTGTAAGTATCTCTTTATTAACTCTTGTATCCTTGTTTTGAATACTAACATGAAAGATTCTTGGGTGTTCACAGAATAAGAGAAACATGTTTTGGTATTTTGATTAAAATCCAGTTAATATAGATTTTTTTTAATACCAAAATATCAATATTTTGAAATGAAGATCAGAAATGAAAAGACATATTCAATAATATTAAGTGATTGCATTTAATAATTAGATTTCTTCTTTAAAATACTCATTACTAATGATGCATGTGTTTGTGACTTGTTAAGTTGAGTGAGTACGTGGATGACACTGAGGACTACATCAACATGATGTTAGATGATAAGCGAAATGAGCTTCTGCAGGCAACAATAATATTCAACACCCTAAACATGATACTAAATGCTGGTATTGTGGTTGTAGGATTGTTTGGCATGAATATTCAAATCGAACTCTTTAATGGTAAACCTCGTCAATTTTGGGCTACCACAGGTGGTACATTTGGAGGATGTATACTTTTATTCTTTGTATTTTTTTGGTGGGGGAAGAAAAAATATTTGCTCTCAATAGATCGAGAGTAATTACTTGTAAACCAAGTGTTTGTTGACGAATAATTTATGAGCAAACTATATTATTATTGATAGAAAGTGACAATTTTTTCATTTTGTCGTGACAGAATAACAATTAATCTGTGATAATTTTTAGATATTATTGGAAGAATGGCCCACTAAATTACTTGTGTTTATAATTTAAGTGCATTATACTCTATTAATCTCTCTAAACTTTGTTTAGAATTTTTTCAAGTATATTTTAACAGAAATAATGCGTGAACACGATTACTGGACTAGTTTAGAAAAACCCAAAGAGTAGAGTCTTTTAAAACATAATTTATCTATTTTGATAAGCATATTTATCCTTATTTCAATTATTGATAATTGAAGTGAAACTCAATTTGATAAAAAAAAAAAACAGAGAATGATGAAATCATTTTGTCTAAACTTAAAAAATTAAAAGTGTTTTTTTTGAAAATATTTTTTACAAAAACCTTTTTTAAAGATACAAATAAGATTTGTTTTTTACAAATAATATTTTTCAAGTAAGAATTGAACTGTGTAAACAAACATAAAAAAAAAAATCATAACAGTACTTATTTTTTTCTAAAAAATAAACTTAAACGAACCAGCCCAATATACTACTCAAATAAATAACTACGATATACTCAATCTAAATTTTTTCTTCTTAAAGATGAGAATTGTCTATTGTACGTGCATTGATGAACATGTGCAAAAATAGTAAAAATATCCCTAATTTATATCAACATCGTACGCTTCATCCAAGCTGGAACTTGAAATTAGTAGGTAAAACTATGTATCACACAGAACAGAATATTAAGCCACAAAAACAGGAAATTGTGGATACAATGAAAAGGCACCAACTAACGTGTGTGGATCAGAGCCACCAATTCATACGAAAAGTGCAAAGTACAAACAGTAGCAGAAAACGACAGAAGCAAAAACTAGTGGTCATCATGCATGCATGAACGACGACAACAACAACAGCTACATCTTTTTTTGCTTCTCCACACCACTCACTGTTCTCTCTCTTTCTACCATTCCATGACATGATCACCACTTGCAGAACTTCTTCAACCACCAACCTTGGAGGAGCTCAACCTCTTTCTCTGCGCTTCCTATCCAAACCAGCGCCCTTTCTATCTCTGAGCTTCTTCTTCCCCTATCACTCTGCTAACAATGGCATTGCGGTTTCTTCAACCCAGTGCAAACCCAGAATCCGGTGCGACAAAGAAGTAGGGAATGGTAATAATAATGGAATTGAAGAAGATGAAGAGGCTGAACGTGAGGTGCAGTGTGAGGTTCAAGTGGTTTCTTGGAGGGAAAGGAGAGTCAAGGCCGAAATTCCTGTCAATGCTGACATTGAATCCGTTTGGAACGCTCTCACTGATTATGATCATCTCGCTGATTTCATTCCAAATCTTGTGTGGAGGTAAGGTAAAACTATAATGTCAAGATTTTATTTTCTTCCATAGTAAAATGTGTAACACTGTAACGTGTAAATCAATAAGAAATAATGGCAGACATTTTTAAGATGACAGTATAAACATTTTTATTTAGTGTATGTGCTATTTACTTATATATTAAGAATTTAATTTCTATACACTATCATATACACCCATTGACTAATCAGAAATCATGACAGACATGAGAATGATCTATACACTATCATATACGCCATTGACTAATGAGAAATCATGGCAGACATGAGAATGAAATGTGACAGTAAGAGATCGGATATACCTTAAATAGAGTTTTATAAGATGTTTTTCTTCTAGTCAATCATGGCATTTCATCCCGGTAATTGATGCCTTTTCTTGACAACCTTAAACTTTTATATATTATAAAATATATCATTTACTATTTGATTCCTGAGGGAAAAAAAATGGTAAAAAAAGGTACGTACAATTAAGAAAGACTTAGAGACGGATAATATTCGTCTCTAACATATTAGAATTTTAAAATTCAGCACATTGATATGCAGGGACAGAATTAGAGACGGATTGCGTTATCATTTATCAGGCACGGATTAACTTCGTCTCAAATATCCGTCCCTGAATTTGTTTAGAGAAATCCTAGAAGGATCTCTAGATGGACCATTCTGTCTCCAAACATCATCTCTATGTGCTTAATTTTGTTTGTTTCCGGAATCACTTCTCTAAATTCCGTGGGTATATAAAACTTTTCTGGTAGTGACTAAAATTGGCAGTAATTATCGAGATGAAATGTCAATTTTGATTTTAAAACATTACAAAGGATATTTATATTATTTTTTTTCATGAAAGTTTTGTATGAGATCACGACTATGAGCATTGCTGTTTAATTGTTTGTCTTTCTTTTTTTACAGTGGGAAAATTCCTTGCCCGTATCCTGGACGGATATGGTTAGAGCAAAGAGGATTTCAAAGGTCAATGTATTGGCACATAGAAGCTCGTGTTGTCTTGGATCTTCAAGAACTCATCAATTCTGTAAGCATCTCATCCATATATACTTGCTATTATTTTTTTTATTATTCTGTGATTCAGTTACTTCATGTCAGCATGAAACTAGATATAAACCTTTTAAATTCTTAACAGGAGAAAAAGGTGAGAGTTAGTTGTTAGGATTCAAAATGTTGAAACATTTAAAGTTACTGCACTGCTAATCTGTCTACTGCATATGAAGCAAGAAAATATGACGAATCATCTCTCCATCACGCACGACTCATTCACTTCAAATGCTCAAATTCAATGTTTGTAAACCAAGTGATTAGGTACAACTGGTTAAGGTATTGAAGTTAAGGTTGAATCATTCAAGTATTATCTAAGTTCAATCCTTGACGGAAACAACTCTTGAGCTAGCTTTACTTACTTTTCTGTTGAACTCTATATTAGTTTATCGCTTGATGAACCAGAGGGTGAAGACAAAAAAAAATTCAATGTTTGTAGATCAATGTACATAAAATGAAATGCTATTATTTATTTATTTGTTATTTGTTATTGTTCTTTTCATTTGTATGGGTATACAAATTCAATGATAAATAACTTGTATAAGACAGCTAGAAGTAATTAAAGTACTCATTTTAGGCAATTGCATTACAGCCATTACTTGATTGATGAAAAACTTTCTCAAGAATTGTACGTTCTCATACTCAAAGGGTATGCACTGCATATTTGATACATATTCTTTTTAATACTTCAGGCATGGGATCGAGAACTTCACTTTTCCATGGTTGATGGAGACTTTAAGAAGTTTGAGGGCAAATGGTCTGTCAAATCTGGAACAAGGTAGGAACCTATACCCCTGATAGCCAATACTTGCCAGGCAGCCTTGCATAATATAGAGACTACATTTTGATTTTACTTCTGGAGGTTGCTTCAATAATTCAATTCAAACCGCTGTATTTATCTTTAGTATATCATGCTAATGTAATGCTAACACATCCAAATTTTGGAATCTTGGATGAAGTTCTGATGACAGAAGAGGCTTCAAATTTGGCCTTTATATGGAGATCCTCATGTTCCTAAATTAGAATCTGTGGTGGGAATTACATTGTGATACAAGGAAGTTCTTATATGATTCAGTTGAATAGCTTCATATCAATGTGTTTTGAACTTAAACTCTTGACTATGTTCTACTTTTGTATTGGCCAAAATGCAATTCTATGAAAGAAAATGAAGTTATACTCATTTGCCATTGGCCTGGAACATTTATAGTTTATTCTTCAACTCTATTTCTTGCAGATCTTCATCAACTAATTTATCTTATGAAGTTAATGTTATACCAAGATTCAATTTCCCAGCTATTTTCTTGGAAAGGATTATCAAATCAGATCTCCCTGTGAACCTCCAAGCCTTGGCATATAGAGTTGAGAGGAATATTTCAGGAAATCAGAAACTCTCCCTTCCAGAAAATCACTTGGATAAAACTTCTAGTGATATTAATGAGTCATCTGCCCAAAAGATAAATAGTGCTTTGTGTGAAAACAAAGAAGATTTAGTCAACTCAATTCCTGGCACCTTGCCCATGCCTTCCAGTGAGGTGAACATCAATAATTGGGGTGCATTTGGAAAAAGTTGCAGACTTGACAGGCCTTGCATGGTGGATGAAATTCATCTCCGTAGATTTGATGGACTTTTGGTAACTTATCTGCAGTAAATAGTTATGTATTGGCCTTAATTCTGAATGAGCTAAATTTGTGATCTAAGTAACCTATAAAACTATTTTCACGTGAAGGAAAATGGAGGTGTTCATCGCTGCGTTTTTGCTAGCATAACAGTTAAAGCTCCTGTTCGTGATGTATGGACTGTAATGTCTTCATATGAGTCTCTTCCTGAGTAAGTAGTGTGTGCTTCTTCTTTACACAATTTATTGGAAAACATACTATAAAAGATTCCTCCAGATGTTATGTCTCATTTTTCCTAACTTGAAAAACAATAATTTCTTGCAGGATAGTTCCAAATTTAGCAATCAGTAAGATTTTATCACGAGATAACAATAAAGTCCGCATTCTCCAGGTATAGTGCCATGTCAATAATGAGAATAGCCTGTTTATTGTTTGCTGGTCACTGTATCAAGTACCAGCCATTATTTTACCTTCATCTTCCACTGTAAGCAAAATATAGAAGCATCTCCTTAGCAGCGACTAATACAAGAATGAACTTGTGTGATACAATTTATCCATAAATTATGTGATTGATGTAACTTCCCAGATTAATCAATATGCAGGAAGGGTGTAAAGGTCTGCTTTATATGGTGCTTCATGCTCGAGTTGTGCTAGATTTGTGTGAATATCTAGAACAGGAGATCAGTTTCGAACAGGTTGAAGGGGACTTTGACTCATTCCAGGGAAAATGGACTTTCGAGCAACTAGGAAATCATCACACACTGCTAAAGTACTCCCTGGAGTCAAAAATGCGCAAAGACACTTTCCTTTCTGAAGCTATCATGGAAGAGGTGTTTGTCAATTAGATTCAATCTTGGAGGAAATTGATCACTTGTTTGTCAATCCAAACAATGTACACACACATATATTGAGTATTTCAATGCCTGAAATGTTGTTTCTTTTAACAATAGGTCATTTATGAAGATCTCCCATCAAACTTGTGTGCAATAAGAGACTATATCGAGAACAAGACAGCATCAAATATTTTGGAAGCATGTAAGCAGAATACAAATTCAGGGCAACAAACTGTTCCATCTGGCTTTGAAGATGATGACAGCTATTGTTCAGCTGAAGACTTGTCTGATTGCAATGCTCAAAGCTCATCTCAACAAAGACCAAGAGTTCCAGGCTTACAAAGAGATATTGAAGTCCTAAAATCTGAACTTCTGAAATTCATTGCAGAACATGGACAGGAAGGATTTATGCCAATGAGGAAGCAACTTCGTTTGCATGGAAGAGTGGATATTGAGAAGGCTATAAATCGCAAGGGTGGATTCAGAAAGATTGCAACTATAATGAACCTCTCTCTGGCTTACAAACACCGCAAACCAAAGGGTTACTGGGACAATCTTGAAAATTTGCATTATGAGGTGAGCCTGCAAAAGTTCCAATCTAGTTACCACTTATTCCCTTAACCAGGATGAAAAACTAAAAAAGTTAAATGACAATGACATGATGAAAGGATAAATGTTAAGCATCTATCCACGTAACATTGCTTACATCTTCATGCAGATAAGTAGATTTCAAAGGAGCTGGGGAATGGACCCTTCTTTTATGCCTAGCAGAAGGTCATTTGAACGTGCAGGTTGGTCAAGATATTCCCCTCAATTTTGATTTTATTGTTTACAGCAACAAACCATAGGTTTGCTTACTTTCAAGTCTAGCAAAGAAAGATGGATAAAACTGATGGCTGTAGCTTCATCCCACTTCCAATTTGAAGTTAGTATACAATGGAATTTTCCCGCAGGGCGGTTTGATATAGCACGGGCACTGGAAAAGTGGGGCGGACTTCGTCAGGTTTCTCGCCTCCTCTCCCTCAAGGTGAGGCGGCAACGAAGCAGACAGGGCAAGCTTGCCAAGGATAAGAAAGTTGATGATGATGTAGCATCACCTGATGTAGATCGTGAGATCAAGACACCATCTAGACCCACTGTTTCTCAAGATCCACAAAAATGGCTTACAGAACTAAAACAGTTGGACATAAATTGGGTTGAGTAGTAAAAACAGTATAATGAATTGGATATATGTATATATATTGGTTCAAATATAATTTTATGCTTATTGTAATACATGTTTTTCATGCCCTTGTGTCCGAAGGGACTAAAATTTAGCGGCATAGAATGAAATCTTTCTTCTTTTGTTCCTTCATTAAAATCTTACAGACAAAGTTCTACAGCCAGAGTAAAATTAGCAGCAAATTAAGTTAATTTACCATGATCCCAATTCAAAGTGATTATAGGAGAGACTAACCAATTCAAAGACTTGAGAGAAAATAACGGGAAATGAAGATTATTGCATAAATTAACAAAAAGGTGAATTTGAAAGTTTATTACTGCTGCACTTTGAGGAGTCTATCCGTTGAGATTGTTCCCAAGTTCAAAATTGTAAATAAATAGGAGATTATACAATATACAATAAAGCTAAACATTACACAATAGTTAAATGATCAACTAAGCACACGGAACAGAATTAAAAAAAAAAAAAACTATTGAGAAAGTATCCTCATAATGATCAAAAGGTAGAATACATTAATTCACATTCAAACAAACAAGAAACTGATGAATATGTTTCTGTCCCTTTCAGAATTAGAACACCAGAGTGGAGGAAGATGCAGTCTCAAACTTGCCCATATCCTCTAACTTTTGACTTGGTTCCTCGCAGAAAGAAGGTAACAAAGCGGTTAGTTTGATATCATAGATTCTGGAATCATCAGAGATGCCATCCCAGGATTGAGATTGAGAGGGCAAAGTGTAAGCATAGCCAAGGTGGTTCCCACAGCTGCGGCAAAAAAGCTTGGTTCTTTGGCGCTTGGAGTTGAAAAAGGGCATCCAAGAAGGCCAGTGAAGTTGCTGGATCTGAGTGAACCTGCTCTCATCCACGGAGAAGAAGGAGATGATGCCTCTCTTTATGGACTTTGAGTCAATGAGAGAACAAGTGTTGCGGTTGCTGGAGTTCAAGTTCAGCTCATAACCACACGAGCCACAGCTACATAATAATACATGACATGCAATGGAAACAAGTTTAGTTTGCATTTGAAAGCTCAAAATGAACACTAGTCACTAAATATTTATCCGTCTGTACCTACGGATTCATAATCTATCGGTAAATTAAAATACCGACGAATTTGAATCCGTCACTAATTAGCCTTTTTTCTTGTAGTGACGGAACACACACATCTACAACTATGAATAGAGAACTCGATCACTCACCTGTAGTTTACATCTCTGACAATGGAGGATAGTTGAAGTTGTTGACATCCATGTGATCCCTTGAGCATGTCGGCGTAGGAGATCATTGTTTCTGTGAGCTGGTTCGAGAGAGAGTGAAGGACTCAGTTTTATAATAACGGAACAAGAACTTCAGAGGCCCCATTATCAGCTTGCATGCTAACGGTAACAATAGAAACCAACAAAATATAATCATTTAAATAAATATGCATTTTTGGGCTGTGAGCACTTTTTAGCCCAAAGATTGCCTTTACAATTTGTTGCTATTTGCACCTCCTGAAAAAATGCAACTTTTTTTTTTTTATAGAAATACCTTTCACAAAATGTAGTTTCTGCTTGCAAAATTACATAGTGAAAATCAGCTTCAATTAAAAGTATTTTATCAAATAAATTGCAAATAGGACGTTGTGAATAGCAATATCTTTGGTGTATTGCTCCTTATATTTGAGCAGCGAACTTTTAATTTGCTCCCATAATTATTTAAAATGTATGATTTAAATACAAAAAATTATGCTGCAATAAATATTTTTGAAAGATAAATGCTAGTGACACTTTCACGGAAAAGTGCAAACATCATCGTGGGTGAACCCAAGAAGGTGGCAACAAAATTTGTAGACATTACATGATAATGGAACATGGAAGTTCATTGCAAGTTTTATCAGAATTTTCGTGACATAAGTGCAAGTACCCGAGTTGAAGCAAAAATGAAGAACGTCTTAACATTTCTGAATATATTATGCCAAGACATTATCTGTACATATATTCCCACTACGAAGGACGAGGATTAAAGATTGCAATTACATCGGAGACAAAAATATAAGTGGCTATCGTAACTAATCGCCTTGGCTTGACCGTGGAGGAAAAAATTAACCTCAAAACAAAAAGACTCAATTTTAAGAAGAACCTCATATAATTCGCCTATTTCATTATCCAAGATTTTCTTAATTGTAATGAGCCTTTAAAAGGCAATAGTGCTCTTGAACTCATACAGAGCGATTATTGCTTCTTTTTTTTTTTTTCTCACCAAACTGGCAACACATCACTGTTTGGAGCGTTTTAAGTAGACCAACACGCCAATACTTGTTATAACAATTGCACTTGCAAAAATACTAGAGCGCATAGACAAAGCACTAGTTTTCTGTCTAGTGTCTGTACAAGATTTTGGAGTTGTTGCTTTGGTTGAACTGCCAAAATCCAAATGCAACTTTAAAGCCTGAAACACGAAGATGCTTTATATTAGAATGTATGGAGCAAATTGGAGTGTCATGAAAAAGCCAGTAGAAGCAAATATCTTCACCTTCACTCCTGCAGACCTAGCATAGCTGACAGCAGAAACAAGATCACTATTGGTTGCAAGAACAATTTTGTCACCTTCATCATCCTCGTACTAAAAGGAGGAAAAAGTCAGCATGTAAATAAATACAATACAATACTATACTCTCTCAAAAGGCAGAAGAAACTGACGTAGAATGAAACACACCAAAATTATAGGGCGTTCTCCATCATTAACATCAAGTCTCTGCATGATTGTAGAAACTAGTTCATCAAGATGTTCAGTACCTACAAAAAACAGCAACACAATACTTTTAAGTTCTTATAAGAATCAAAGAGGGTAGTTTAGATGATAAAAATTACTTGACCCAGGTTCAGATATCAAATACACACTATGTTTGTGGCTAAGACAAGAAGAAAAAAAGGACTCCTAAATCTTCATAATGATTTACCAAAGACAAGTCACTCACCACAGTTGAATCGATGCACACGACCACTGAGATCTTTAAATTTGAAGGCAAATGAATTTCCAAAACCTACAGATTGATATCCAGACTTTGATGTATCAGCCCCATCTGACATCACTAGCCCAGAAAGTTCACTGCAATAGAACATCATATAGGCTGATTCAAGGATCAGAACAAAACAAATCTTGTGTTTAAATGTCTACACAACAAGATTACCTATGAGTATCAGAATCTTCCGGTGGTTCTAGATTAAAAGCTGAGTCCCAAAATTTTTGCATAATTGTATTTGCCACATCATTAACAGCTCCAGAGCTACTCTCAACCTACAAAGCACGTTTTAGTAATCAGAAATTGGTATCCGTACAACACTATCAACTGTTGATACAAAGAAGTACATGATCCTTACTACACAAGGTGATAGACTGCAATGTTATTAAAGGTGCACGCCCCACCAGTTATAAAAGCATTACAATTGTGAAGCAAGGAGGAGGGCGTGTAAGCAGGACAACAGAACTAATCCACTAAATCTACAAGACTATCCAGGTACAACATTCTACTTATTTAGAGAAATATGATCAAATATGTATGGAAATGCTACTATCACTAAATCAAAAAGGAAATATTCCTTTGACAAAATTGAATATGCACTGAGACAGCACAGTTGGCTGTAGACATGGACATTGGTAATTTCCTTTTACAAAAAGAAGAAATAGAAACAGAGAAACAATCTAAGATATTTCAGAGATTCTTAGATAACGCCATGGGGTAGTGAGTGATTGTAAAACCCCTTTCAAGTTCAGAAAAAGTTATGATGAGTAAATTCCAGGGACTGAAATGATGCTTGATCCTTTCATAATATACAGCTATTACCTAAACAAATACCAGCCCATACATATGAACACCTCACGGCAAAATAATCAGATCCCTCCGAATTCCCATCTTCAAGACTATATAATAAAATAGCTTCCTTTACTCTATAATTTATATGTATCTAAAATCTGAAACATGAAATTTACCATGGAGATTGCAGCATGAGTTATCTGCAAAACATCCATGCAAGCCACTACATACCCATCTGCATAAACAATAAAAGTCAGCACTCAGTAGTCAGTACAAAAATATAAGAATTAGGAGACTGCCTACAAAATTGGAAAAGTAAATGTTACCTTTGTCTACCACAGGAAGATGTAAGAATTTCCCATCATGCATCATATGCAGTGCATCCAGTATCGTTGTATCTATTGATGCACAATCTGGGTTTGGAGTCATTACCTACATTAGAAAGGGAAGAATCAAGAAGAAAATCAACTCAGTTCTGAATATTTAGCAAAAAATCAGAACCAAACAAAAGAAAGGCCTCTCACAACGACCCTCTTTCCACTCAAGTCACTTCCAAAAAATAAATATTAAAATGAAATAACAACCTTTTCCACGAGAGTCAACTCAGGAGAAAGATTTTGAGCCACAACACGCATTAGTATGTCCTTTGAACTGCATGAGCATAGAAAGCATTAAGCATCTTACAATGATTAACCTGGCTCCTACCAGAGAATAATATTTTATACCCCAAACCTTGAGAGTTCTTCACTACGAAAACATGCAATTTTGTATATTATTCCACACCCTCAACTTCCAAAAGAAGAGATTAAAGCCTCTGAAAAAGATCTTACGTGAGTATACCCTGAATCTTGGTTCCCGACAAGGACACAATAACAGCTGAATTAACACGCAAATCCCGCATCTTCTTTGCAGCTACATATACAGGATCCGCGGGTGATGCAATAGCAACCCTAGAAACATAAAGCTACAGAACTTTGTAAAACAATTATATCTGATTATACAAGCATCTTGCAGCAATACATACAAATAAAAGAAAATATAATGTGGAAATTACTTTGTATTTTCACCCATTAGAGTTGACAGGGAAGGCTTGAACATGCGCTCCTTCAATGTTTCTATCAAAGCACTAGCTGATAAAAATGGTGGCAATTGAAACAGAAAATTAGCATCATTACAAAATGACGAAGAAATATGGCCATTTCAAACACTTAAATATTGATAAAGTTAGACTATAAGAACTAAAAATTTACAGAAGCATGACTGACAAAAGAGACCTTGAAATACATGGCAACTACTCGTCAGTTTTGAAGAAACACAAACTATATATTTTTAAAGACAAATTAAATGCCTAAACAGAATTTTTAATGCACTTTTATTAACAGTATTTGGTTCACCATTCATCTACTTAAAACCTTAAAGTTAACCTCTAAAGTATGTCATCCAAGTATAATTTACTAAGAACACATTGCCCAGATTACTACATTTTAAGAAAAGAAATCCTCAAGGTAAGGTTTTTTTTTTTTGTGTGTGTGTGTGTGTGTGTCTGGGAAGGGGGGGGTGGTTGACCAATAACAATTGAGCAAAACTATTTCCAGTTTAGGGAATGATTAGCCACACAAGTGATCAATTAAGCAAATAGAAGGTTCATACACTGACCACTCATTTGGTAATTCTCTTCACCCTATCTTTTTCTATTAACTATCAAATCCTTTGTGTCTATTTTAGCCACAAAGATAAATAAAGCCAACAATTTGATTACCAGAAACAGTCATTTCAGCTAATGAGTATGCCAAATGATAAAAAAGAACATAAAACTTCTGAACTCAACAATGGCAGCTATAGTATAAAACATTAAAGAGATAAATGCATTAAAGTGGATGTAAAGATAATTGTTAACCAACCAGATACATTGCTACCCCGGTGGCGCTCCACCCCTTCAACTGCAGCAGCAATGGCACTGCCCTGCTCAGCAGCCCTCTCCATCCTAGTTATGGCATCATAAAGACATCTGGTGATATCCAGTATGGCAATCACTTCACCATTTTCCACAACAGGGAGGTGCCTGAATTTACCTATCAGTTAAAATGAATAAATCATATCTCATTTAATGGATTACTTTATAGACTGTCTCAATTACTACAAAGTAAACAGACAGAATCTAATAGAAAGATATGCCCATGTCTTGTATCATCAGGTATCAACCAGATAAAGATACAGAAAATAGAAATGGGGAATAAAGGAACTCTATCACAAAGAATTAACACAACATGGCCCTCATTGTCACAAGTCGCAAACCCTTAAATCATGCATCCTTCTTGTTCAATAGTAAAGTAATTGCAATATAGATGCAAACAACTCATTAATTAGTGCAAGGAAATATAAATTTTGCTTAGTTCGTATCCTAGGGTGAATACTACAGTGCCTTGTCCTATCAGAAATCTAATGATCTTAATGAAGCATGAGCATCAATATCCAAAAATACATACATCAAGTACATCCTTGCTCCACTGTAACCAGACCTCTTCTTACATACAAGACAGCCATAACTAAAGTGTTTGACAAAATGTATTAATTAATCGGGATCAGCAGAAAATAACTGATTGTATTATCCGTTCTCTAGAGAAATGAACTCAATCATCCAAGTCCAGCAATACCTAAAATCCGACAATAACAATGACATTAACAGTAGGAATGAAGCTAACCTTGGACCATCTTCTGAAGAGCTTCTAAAGCTAGCATGTCAGATGTCACAAATATAGGACTCCGAGTCATTACTTTTGACACCATCGTCTGCTCGGGCCGCAAACCCTCCGCTATAACTCTAGTAGCAATGTCCTGAACACAAGCACAAGCTTGTAAAATTTCATATACACACACATCCCGTAAAATTTTATATTTTTTGTCAAGTGAGTCTAACTCAATTGGTTGAGTAGAGTGAGGTATTATAAACCTCCTGACACTGCCTTCAATGTAAAAAAAAAATGCACACACAACACAAACCTTGTCAGTCATGATTCCAGAGAGCAAAGCATTGGAATCAGTCAACAAAACAGCATCGACACGCCGAGTGGCCATTCTCCGGCACGCTTCAGAAACCGTCGTGACCTCAGATATAGTGAGGGCTTTCGACAACCGAAGCTTCTTAACTGTTCTTTCTCCCCCATCAAACCTAAATAATTCAATTAATAACCAAAATTAAAGTAAAAAACTGATACAACAACCCTACAACATATCCATTAAAAAAAAGATTTCACAATTCAATTAACCAGAATTACAACCAACGACAGAGCATTTCCAACTGACCGCATCTTTCTAACTAGATGCAAGGGGGGGGAAGAAAAACATATCCGCCAATTAAAACAATTAAGCTAACAAAAACTAAATCCCTTACACTAAATAATAATAAATATATAGAAACCGATATATCTAATCTAAATTAAATAAAACGGTTTAGTTGGATTTGTACGGATCGGTGTATGGTTGAAAGCAGAGGAAAGCGAAAAGGAATGAAGAGATGAAATGAGATAGAGAAGAAGAAGGTACTCTTGAGGTGGCGGAGAAGAAGCCTTGCTGGGAGGTTCGCTAAGGCTTCCGTTTTGGAGCTTCTTGGATAACGAGGGAGGGCGTTTGTGAGGGGCACTGTTCCTCCTCGTTATGTGACCACTCATTTTCGGAGACAGAGGTTATGTTAGTTAGGGCTCTTCCTCTGTCTCTGTCTCTCTTCCTTCGGTTAAACTTATAAATATGTTCCTTCTTTTTTTATATACATCTTTTTTGTTTTTCGTTGCTCAGACACAGGTTCCAATTTTTTTTTTTAGAATAAATGGACATGATTTCGATTTTGTATTTACCGTAAAAATAGAACAAATTTTGGTTTGGAGTTGTGGTTTGTATGTGTCCACTTGTCAGGGACATGAAACCTCCCAGTTTGGATGTAATTGTTTTTTTTTTTTCTTAAGGAAAAAGTGTCTTTTCTTGGAAAAGACATTATAGTTTTTTTTCTCGTTAATCCGAAGTATGGCAATATGTGTTCATTTTGATGAAACTTCATGTCGATGGTTGTAATATGTATTTTTTTTTAATGTACAAATTATTAAGTTGAAATTTAAATTTTAATTGAAAAATCATAACATAATAGGATTAACTTTTTAATAGGATATTTTAAAAAATAATTTTAAATCCTCTTACTTTTTCCTCTTACAAAGTATGAAAATATAACATTGTTTATTTTTTCAAACACAAAACTTCAATTCATTAAAAAAACATTTTCCGAATAATCTTAAATTATCTGTAACTTGAGAAAAAAAAAGAAATAAATGAGAAATAAGCTATTGGTATGATTAATGATGTAGTATACTTATAAAAAGAGAGAGGTAAATATAATCACTCAATTCATTGTATTTAAGACAAACAACAAACATATATTAGATAAACTAAACTATATATTAGTATATTTTATCAAAAACTAAATTCCTCATAAGTTAAAATTTAAGAATTTAATTTAAATAAGTGGTAGAATTTTTTAGTGTTGTCCAATCATATATTATTATACATAATAAAATTATTATTTTTTATAATAATTTATTTTAAAAAATATTTCAAAAGTAGTTTCTAATTAGTTTTTATAAGAGAATTTTTTATTAGTTGATAATATAAAAAATACACTAATAATACTACTTAATTGTGTTGAATTTCGAAATAAAAATATCGATTTGATTGAAAGTTACAGCAGATGAGATTTATTAATATACTCCTCATCGACTTTAGGAATTAGTTGTGCTTAGTTAACTAAATACATACTAAATCATAAAACGTTTAAATTTAATTATTAACTACCTTCCATTTTTGTACTCCTTGAAGAGTAGACTTCCTTTTATAGATGCATTTATTTTTCTAGCTTATGTTATCTGTCAGAGGGATAAAAAGAAGCTACACAAAGCGGCTAATATTTTTCTGTACTTTAAATTATCACGATGTCAATTGAATATGGGGAATAATTATGTTCTTGTTTGTAGCGTTACGTATATATTTTTTAAAGTTGTGTCTCATTTCCCTTGTCAGGTGATGATTATGTTATTTAGATGGAAGAAAATTCGAGCATAAAATAAAATAAATGATGTTTTGTGGGTAGGACATACGTATCGGTGCCCAACATGACTTTATTTTATTTTAAATCCCTATATATTTTTGTTTATATTAGATATGTGTGAATAATTTATTTGTGTAAGTGCGATATTTTGTATTAGGTTTGACTTCGGGACAGAGTGGAGATTTTGAATACCTCCACAAACTTAAAAAAAAATACTTAAGTTTTTTTAACTGAGAATTATTAAAAAAATGGAATTATTTTATTTTTGTATTCAAATACAAAAATAATAATATATGAGACATTCCATCCATCAATTCAGACCACTATTAGGAAATGGCGGAACAATGTTAAAAGTGATGCACATATGGATAAAAATTTGAGTTTTTTATTCCATATCAAGATTTGAAATACATGTACCACTGTATTACCTCGGTCCCTACAAAAATATATGCTAATTAAGAGAACTCAACATTTAACAATGACATAGCATGAGAATTCATGCTTATACGTTAATTTAAATTCTGATAGTAAATTAATTTGTTGTGATACTTAATTTATCTCAGTATCTTTTTTCTAGATTAAGTTCATTTATTTTTTTACTTTATTTAATCAATATGTGTGTAATTTGATTTCTTTTAAGCTTTCACATTTTGATACATCCTTTGTTTTTTAAGGTAAAAACCGTTCATGTATTTTCATTGTAAATCATATTCATATATACGATAAAAAAATATTCCTATATACAATAAATTATAAAAGTGGTGAAGTGTGGTAAAAAAAGATAAAAGTAAAAAAAAAACTTTTTATAAATTATATTATGAGTACAAAAAGATAACAATGATAGCATATGAAATATATTATAATTAAAGTTTAATGTTTATATACAAATAATATAAACAAACTTAATTGCCTTGGTCTTGCGATTAATTTATAATTCAACCTTGCGATTTAAATAACATTAATGAAAATTCAAAAATATAATTTGGTTGGACAATACAACCCGAAAAAGTCAAACAGGTTAGGTTTGCTGATTATTGCCTTGGTTTTGCGATTCGTTAAAAGAAGTCATTCGTAATTTGACTTTTTTTTATCCTTTGAGGAAGTAATTAGCAATATATTATATACCATCTTAATATATTTTTTATTATTAATTATAATTTATCGTCGATATAGATTACGAGCGGAACTTAAAAAAATAAAAGCTACAAATTTTGTTATTTATAATAATTTTTTACCAATATAAAAAATTGAAAAAAATATATTATAAAATATTATTAATATTTTTCATGATAAGAAAAGTATAATCACGATTACAAACAATACTATAAAAAAAATGCATAATTCAAGTAAATGAGTTATAGCGTTTGGAGATGAGTTATTATCTATGTTTAATTTATTAGTTTGATGATTATGTACTGATATCATAAAATATTTTTGCATTATTTTTAATCATAAATTATTGTTAATATAATTTTTAAATTTATTATCATAAAAGTAAAAAATTTATCGAGTAAAATCATCTACATAGTGTACAAACTATATCCTCTTAATTTATACGTGTGCCTTTCAATATTAATAAATATAAGATAATATGGTAATAAGATTAATTTTGAGTGTGTGTGTTAAATTCTCATTAGTTTAATAAATGTTATGAAGTATGTCAATAATAAAGGTGTCATTAAAAATTATATTGTACTTTAAAACCACTATTCAACGCGTCGAGTAAGTAATTTTGAGTTTAAATGTTATGGATACGATTTTATTATTTTCTTGAAAGAAAAATTTTGTTTCTAATAATAGTCCCTCTTATTTGGGGGACACAATTACTTTTAAAAATATATATTGAAGGATTAATTAAATTTTTAGTTTTTATAGAGATTTTGAATTTTTGGTTTTTAAACATTTTTGTAAAAAACTGATCCTTAAAGAATTTGTCATTATTAAAAATAATTTTTGACGTTAATGTTATATGTTAAGTGATAAACTTAGAGTAGGAATAATAATAATTATTCTTTTTTATTTTTACATTTTAATAACATAATGTTTTAATTATTGATTATTTATGTAATATAATAAAATTTATGTGACATACATTGTGACAAACTTATCTTATTTCATTACATAATATTTGTTATTAAAAGGCATTAATTCTAAATATTATTTTTAATAATGACAAATTATTTAAGGATCAATTTTTTAAAAAATAATTTAGAAACCAAAAATTCAGAACTTTGTTTAAGGACTAAAAATTTAATTAATCTTATATTTGATCTATTCGACTTAACTTGAAAAATAATACATTTTAATTAAAGTATAAATACAAATAAATTCTTTAAAAAAATTAGCATTCCACATGTACAATTATTCTATTTAGTAAATCTCGCCTATAATTAAGGTGGAGAAATAAATAAATAAATACCGGAATTCTTAGGTAATTCGTGAAGCTCAATTCTAAGACGGGAATGTGATTTCTGCACCATTTAGAAAGGCTCTTCATCAGCGACCCAATGCAAACATGACTAGTACACATCATCATCAAAATTGAGGCACCATTCACATAGTTGGTAAATTAGAATCATTAGACGAAAATCAAAAGACTCTTATCCAATTTATGAGATAAATTCTAACCAGTCCTAATTTGATCTAAGAATTTCAATTAGCTTCACTGAGCGTGGTCTAACCATGATGCACGTTGAAGAATGTAACGTAACAGGATCATGTCATCAGCAGGTACAGTGAGTAACTTAGTATCAGAGGACAAAATACACCAACAGTAACAAAAATCGAATCAGATTTTGTAACGAGAATGAAGGACCAATGAGCGGGAATAACGCGCCCCTCGTCTGAAATAAAAAATAAAAAACATAAAACAGGCGCACACATCTCCATGACATGTAATAATTACCACCAAATCTCCGCAAAGTAAACAACACAACACAACAAAAAAAGTTAAAACTTGCATCATAACACTTTTCTCGTTTTTATTTATTTCTTTTTTCTTCTTCTCTCTCTCCTCACATGGTCTTCCCCACCCTCCCTCTCTCTCTTTCATTATTTCTTTTTTTGCATTTTTTGGATTTTATTTGTGACAAGGAAACGTGTTGGATAATATTTCTGAATCTTCGCATGATGTTCCTTCAACTCTGAGAATTTCCTCTGACATTCCTCTCCGATCTCCATAGCTTGTCTTTCCACACACTGGGAGGGTACTATATCCCATTCTTGTCCCTTTCAATTGGGTACTTGTCAAACTTCTTGTTAAGCAATCTCGTGCGGGAGATAATTCAAGTGGGTCAATCACTTTAAATTCATCTTTTGCAGATATTTTTATTCTCTCAATGTTGGATTCAATGGAGTCAATTTGAGAAGTCCTTGGTAGGTGACTGTCAGAGAAGTTGTTACAATTTCCAGTGTAGAGTAATAGCCATGAAATATTAATTGAAAATTTGAAATCCTTCCTTTTATTTTATTTATTTTTCATTTTAACTTTGACGTTTGGGATTTGAGTGATCCCTTTCAAGCTTCCATTCAAAGCACTACCCTTTTATGGGAAGCTTTTCAATAAAAGTTGAGAATGGAGGTGGATGAGTTTGGGTGAGAAGTGAATTCTAAGCAAAGCTCATAACTAACCGCTTGCTTCTGTTCTATTTGAAACTTGATTCTGGCTTCACTCTCATATTTTTCCCTTGTGGTGGGGTTTTTTTTTTTCCGTTGAAGAATGCAGATTTTGATAGCAATGATTGTTGTTATTGTCATATACCAATTGAGACTTGTTTTCCTGATCAAGTTTTGAGTTTTTTTTTGTGTTGCGTAATGGTGTTTTAGGTGAGGTCATTGTGTGGGAATAAGGAAGGTGGAGCTAGTTGCTTTTGCTTATAATATTGTAGATGGACCGGAGGAGTTGGCTTTGGCGCAGGAAGTCATCTGAGAAAAGTCCCGGTGAAACGGAGAGTTCTGGTTCAATATCATCTCTTTCAGAAAGATTCTCTGATGAACAGGTGGGCATTGGAATAGAAGTGGTATCAGTGTGTTTTAATTGACAATGTTTTGCCATTTTGAATGCACAGATTGTTATGTGCTTTTTAGGCTTAATGTCACACAGTTTGCGCGGTTCCGGTTTCGTCAGCATCCTTGATATTATGTAAAATTGCAAATAAATGTGCCTACAATTGCAGCCATCAAGATCTAAAAAACCTTGACGTTGTGGTCGCAATTATGGTTGCAGACCATTTTATAAAACCTTTTATTTCTTTCTGTCTTATCTTTGACAATTCAATCCGGGATATGTATTACAATTGTCGGTGACATAGATTGTCCGCGTTGTGGTCATTTTCTGAAGTGAAAATCAAATTCTTTGTTGAAGGAGACGAAGAATTTAGAGGGTGGGATATGACTTAAAGGCTTGGGTATAAAAAAAATTGTACCCTTTTGAATAGAAATGGTGGCCTTATTGCAGAGGTGCCATTGAGTTAATGGTACAAGAGACTGGAATAATAACTCTAATTGTTCCTACTGTAACTTGAGATAGCTTGTAATGTGTAGTCAAGAAGAAAACAATGGTTTTTGCTTGGTCTGCAGGTTTTAAATTGACATGTTCCTTTTCTAAGCATAAAGGACTTTAATTTGTTCCCATTTAAGTGTGAGAATTCTGCTTCTTCAGATATATTGTAAAGTTGGAAAAGTAATACGATGAATCTGATTCTTTTCTCCATGTTGTAAAGGTATATCCAACCCAAGCTGCTTTTTCTCCTGAAGTCACCTCTAAGGCTGCACCGAATGAAGAAGTTAGTAACCCCAAAAAAAGTAAAGAAGATACGGGTTTGAAGATTCTTACAGACAAATTAGCTGCTGCTCTGCTGACTATTAGTGCAAAAGAAGACTTAGTAAAGCAGCATTCTAAAGTTGCAGAAGAAGCCGTCTCAGGTATTTATTGATTGATCCTTTCCATGCATGTCACTAGAAGTAATGCTACCTTAAATACTTATTATCACTAAGAAATCTGAGGCGCATTCAACCCCCAAAACTGATACTTTTAGGAGATCACAAAGGAAAATTCTTGGTGAAGTTTTCTTAACTTTTTTAGATAATGATTTCGCACTTTTATTTCAGGCAATATTTAAAGTCGTTGATTCTTCATATGGTATACTAATTAGTTTCTTTCTCAAAGCGATCTATCGTTTGCAGCTTTTGATTGAAGAATGTCTAAAACTACAGCTAAATTTGTCTTTGCATGATCCATAGTTTATGCTCATATCAGGACAGTCTAGTAAAATGTGCTTTACCTGCTTGTCCATGGTGCATTTTTCTTACCTTGTGAAGCCATGTGTATCACAATCTTCTTCTCTAACGGGCTATCGTGAAGTTTAACCCAAATTATTTGAAAAAATATATTTTTCCTAGCAGAATATCTATGTTAATTGACTGAAAGATATTGATTGGCTTTTCATTTTATTTAGGCTGGGAGAAGGCTGAAAATGAAGTGTCATCTTTAAAACAACAGCTTGATGCTGCAAGGCAGAAGAACTCAATTCTCGAAGATCGAGTTGGTCATCTTGATGGGGCACTCAAAGAGTGTATGAGGCAGCTTCGACAAGCTAGAGAACTGCAAGAGCAAAAGATGGTTGAGGCTGTTGTGAATAGTTCTCGTGACTGGGAATCCAAAAAATCTGAACTTGAGAGGAAAGTTGCCGAGTTTGAGGCTCAACTTCAAACAGCTAAAGCAGATGCTGCTGCGTCAATTCATTTTGATCTTCACCAGAGACTAGAGGCTGTGCAGAATGAGAATTCAAGTCTTAAACATGAGCTGCAATCTCGACTAGAGGAACTAGAATTTAGGATAGTCGAGAGGGATTTGAGTTCTCAAGCAGCTGAGACAGCTAGCAAACAACATTTGGAGAGTGTCAAGAAGGTTGCTAAGCTTGAAGCTGAGTGCCGTAGACTGAAAGCCATGACTCGCAAAACATTTTCTGTCAATGATCACAGGTCTGTAACTGCATCTTCAGTTTATGTTGAGTCCTTCACAGATAGCATGTCAGATAGTGGAGATAGGCTACTTGCAGTTGAAAGTGATATGCGTAAATTAGGTGGCTGGGAGATGAATGAATGTGAGCTACGCCGTTTCGATTCGTGCTCATCTTCTTTCGTTATGGAACTTGATCAATTTAAGAACGAAAAGGCTAATGGAAAAAATCATGTGGTCTCTTCAACTGAGATCAATCTCATGGATGATTTCCTTGAGATGGAAAGGCTTGCTACATTGCCAGATAGTGAAAGTGGAAGCAATTTTGTTAGGAAAGAAGTGGCATCAGATCAATCTAATGTTGGTCAGGCTACAATAAAAGCTGAAATAGAAGCTATGATTGAAAAGAATGCTGAATTGGAGAAGAAGCTGGGGAAAATGGAAGCTGAAATGGAAGGTATGATTCAAAAGAATGTTGAACTAGAGAAGAAGCTGAAGAAAATGGAAGCAGGTAAGGTTGAGGTAGACATGGTTTTAACCAAATACCAAATGCAGCTCGAGACATCAGAGAGTCAGATAAGGGAAGCAGAGTTGAAGGTAGCAGAGTTTCAAACTCAGTTAGCTCTTGCAAAAAAATCAAATCAAGAAGCATGTGAAGAACTGAAAGCAACAAAAGCAAAGAAGGAGATAGTTGAGTCTACACTCAAACATACTGAAACTGAGGTTGAAGAACTGATTTCAAAAATTCGTTCTTTGGAGGAAGAGATTCATAAGGAGCGAGCTTTGTCCACTGAGAATTCAATCAAATGCGGAAATTTGGAGGTTGAGCTTTCAAAAATGAAGCACAAAGTTCAAGTTCAGCAAGACACTGAGATAAAACATACGGAAGGTGTTAATCTCGATTTGAAGTTAAAACAGGTCAGTTTGCCAACACTTATTAGGAAACCTAATATTTTAAGCCTCACCTTCTGGCATTGTTCTTTTATTATGAATTTTGTCAAGTGCAACATGGATAAATATGATTCTTCAATCTTTTGCTATCTATTTTGATGGAAAAATTTGTGTGTGCGGCAGGTTTAGAGAAACCTTGTAATCATAAACCATGGTCTAATGATCTATCGACAAATCTTTTAGTTGTTGTTGACTTGCTAGTCAAGCAACTTCTCTGCTTCTGAAGTCCAAAGTACTATATAGTAGCATGATTTGTACAATTATGCTTGTAGCCTATTTGAGTAGAGTATAATAATCTCTAGCCTGTGGCTCACATCTCTGCCCATTTTACCAAGGCTTTTCAAGACCATACTTGCATTGCTCCCAATTCCTTTCTGTTGCAGTTTATATATCAAATGTAATCACATATCATATTAGTGAGAATTTGAGGCTAAATTTCAGACCAACTGATATGTGTCACCCCACAAGACTTATTGGAAATGCATTTGGTGCCTAAATAGACAAATACAAAAGATAGTTTTTTATTAACAAAAAATCTTGCGTTGCCCATTTTATACTTTTTCATATAAAGAGCTTGGCATGTTCTCTGCAGGAAAAGGATCTAGCACTGGCTGCTAGTAGATTTGCTGAGTGCCAGAAGACCATTGCATCTCTTGGACAACAGTTAAAGTCCCTTGCAACTTTGGAAGACTTTCTACTTGATTCAGACAACCCTATGGAGTCAACTTGTGAAGTCACAAAAGGTCACCAAAATGGTGGTGAACATTTGAAACCACATCATAGTGATTTGAGCTTGCCCAAAAAAGATTCTGAGTCACCCGTTTCGTTAAACTCATCAATTACCAATGAGAAAAGCCGTAATGGCTTTGGTAAGTTCATCCCTAGAAGCAAAAGAGGAACTCACTGAAGGGAATTGTGGAGAAGCTAGAAAGGATAAGGTTGAGGTTGAGTTGTAAATTTGGGTTATTCATTTTTTATCTCATGGATTCAACGTATATGAATCCAATGTCACGTATTTACGAAAAAAGTAATGCTTGAAAATGTTCAAAGCAAAAATAGCAATACATAAAAGTCCAAATTATAAAATGTTCTCTTCTAACTATCGTTGACCTATTCCTTTTGCAATTCAACAGCGGGTAGTGGTATCCCTCCATATTCAAGGTACAAAATAAATTATTTGTACCTTCTAGCGCAAATTACGCTGAGATAAATCATTACAATTGGTTATTTATGGCATTGATACCAACTTAATTTCTCAAATAATTTGTCTGTTAATCAATTGTGCAAGAATGATAAATACTAAATAAAAATAATGTTATAGGCGAAATTAAAAAAAATTAAGGTGAGAGTGATAAGAATTCTCGATCTTAGGATTACTCTAACGCTATCAGAGCTACGCGCTAGCCAAGTGCGCCAGCACCCATTTGTGCTAGTGCTTAGTTTCTTTGTTAATTATTTAATACCAAATAGATTTATGTCAATCCTAATAAAATAATCTAATTATATTAAGAAACTGTTTATTTAAAGTTTTTTTTAAAAAAAAGAATACATAAAAATCTGATTTATTTGTTGTAGATTTTAAGAAAATAGTGGTGGTTACAATTATAAAAAATGATTTTTATTTAAAAGTTATTACAACTTTAGCCTTTTTAGAAGACATTCAAGAGAATTCTTCAAAATAATCATAAATCTAATTTTATAGATTCTGATTTTCTTTTCAAAATTTTAAACAAACATATTTTTTTCCATAATAAAAGTGATCTTTCAGTTAAAAAAGATAAAATAAAAACTCCAAATATAAGTAAATTTGAACAGAACAATATAAATAGGTTGGATAAGATCTAGTTTGCCAATTTTTCTTTACTAATCCAACCTAATAAAACTTTTGGGGTTTACATATTTCTAATTTTATTTTTTAAATAAAAATATTAATAAAAAATAAAATAACATTGAAAAAAATGAGATTGGTCACTTTACGTATCTATATATTTTAATTTATTTTATAAATATTAATAAAACTAAACTAAAATAATAAAAAATAAAAATAATAGGATAGAAGAGAAAAGTTGAAGGGGGTAATTTGAGTTGGTTAAATTAATTGAATGAAAAAAAAATGTATAATATAATACAATAACATCCAATTCGGAGATAATTAAGTTGCATTTTTTTATAAAAGAATGATTATCATGTCCAAGTATAAAATATTGTTGATTTTATTAATAATTAATCTTAGCCAAAAAATTTAACCGGCTTTTACAATGGAGATTTTTTCTTTAATCAAATCTTTTTACATTTATAAAACTTGAATCGAGAATTTGCCTAAAGAATTCAAGTTGAATTTTATTTGGATCAAAATAATATTAATAATTAAATCTATGAAGTTAAGTCTAGTTAACACGACAACTTAATTAAGAAAATAATATGTATTTTATTTTTTGGAGTTGAAACTAATGGACGAGATTCACAAATTAAATTGGATTGATAACCGCCCCCAATTATTTAGCATTCAATCATGGAAAGAAAAACAAAATACATGAAAAGGAGAAATGAAAACGAAATAAAGAGCAATAAATAAGAAATAGAAGGCAAAGCATGGTGGTAGTAGCTCCTACCCCACACACGTGAATACTAACCTCAACAGAGGGACCAACTCAAGAATTCAATTCATTGAAAATAAATAAAAAAACACTTAAAGACTTATAAACAAGAGACTTCAATAATTATAATTATGTACTGAGGTAAAGTATTGCATTTTCGTTTAATCATAAATTATGGTTATTATAATTTTTAAAATAATTATATAAAAATTAATATATTTATTATATATGATCAATTGTAATTAAATCACAGTGTAAATTTTTTTACATTAAACAAACATAATGTATTAAAATTGTGGGTTAAAATATGATGGTGTAAAATCCAACGACATAGTAGGTTGTTTTTTTTTTTTTTACATACATACTTTAAAAGTTACAGTAGGTTCTTGTTTCACTATCAGACCAGAAGCCTCTTACTAATTTTTTTGTCAAATGACTTTTCCCCTTTTCAAACTTCTGGATAAGTGGTTTTTAAAAAAATCCCAATAAAGAGCTGTTGTTTTCTTTTGCACTTTAAATTTATTGTTGTCAAGTTTTTCTGTAGTTAAAATATTGCGGATGTAGCAAATCAAACCGATATTTGTTATTTCAAATAAAATATGTGACTCCATATAAACTACAACGGTTCTATGGTGTAGTGGTTAGCACTCTGGACTTTGAATCCAGCGACCTGGGTTCGACTCCCGGTAGGACCTTTTTCAATAATATGAGTTATATATTTTTTTTCAAACATGGATTTTGGCTCCTGTAATTTTTGGTTCTATAGAGTTTTCACTTCCTATCATAACCGACTGCTATATTTGCTACCATTATCTAAGTTCATTTTTTTTTCATTACCGAATGAATCATCAATCTATGATTTTTTTAAAAAAATTCTCTTATTATTTTTTAAGAATATAAATGATATAATATTAATTTTTTATTATATATAACATTTATGTAAAATAACCATTCTTCTAACACATTATACTCTTCAAATGACTAATGATAATATTATCATACTTTTAAATTAATACATCAAATATTAATATTTAAAAGATAATACATTCACAAGTTACAATTTGAGATTCAAGCAAAAGAAACAAATAAGCTCAATATAATAAAATTTTGAAACTTATTACAAAATAACATAATAACTCATTATATCATAAAAACTAAAAAGATATAGTATCCCATCCCAAAAAAAGGCCCATAAAAACAAGTCATGTCACATATTACCATAGGATCTTATTATACAAAAGTAGAATTTGTTTTGTTCATTCTCATTCTTCATTTCCGAACCTAAATTTTATTAGTTCAATCCATGTATAAGCCGCTGCTACAGCACTATTGCTTTTGAATGATATGATCGAAACTTGCCATCATGTGCATGACCTGTGTTAATTACAAAAAATAAATGAAGAAAAGGACTCCCAATAAATCAAGCAAAGATAACATGGCTATATATGCTTTGGCTTGAAAAGACATGCTACCCTGCTTGTGCATACTGCATACTTGCTTCTGATATGCCTGACCCCATTTAACTTTTTTTTATCAGATCATAAAATATCTTTGGCTTTCTGTATTCTGACAAGCATATGGCCTGAGATCATTACAGCACCATGATGTTAGTACTTAATTTTGGATCACCACTCCGATGACAAAAAAAATAATGATTTGTCACATGCTACGTATTATGTAGTAGTGACTAGTTAGTGACCCCACTTTCAGTCACAAACCAAGGAATTCAATTACCTGCATTGCAAATGCCAAGTGGATCAGTGTTGCTTCGGCCCAAGGCCTTCCTATGAACTGAAGCCCAATGGGCAAACCCAATTTGTCGTATCCAACCTGTGATGAATGGATCATAGAGCTATCATTTTCTTTTAAAAGAAAAAGCGCCATCACTTAATCTTAACAAAAAAACTTATAATTTTAATCTTTCTATTTTCTCCACGACTTTATTTCCCATATTTTAGAGATATGCAAGTTTATTCCAGTTGTCAATTTTACATACACTTATTTTAATTAATTAAATTATTTATTGATGGTATCTTTATAAATGTGGGATTAAGAGTTTAATTGAGTCAAAATAAAAATAATAAAATGTATGCAAAATTAAATATTTAACCAAAATTGTAGGGACTGAAATCACGGGAAAAAAAAAATATAAGGGATCAAAATTGTGTATCAAGAATTAAAGAAAGACTAAAATTGTAATTTACCCCAAAAAAGAATAGGTAAAAATAAATTAAATTGTTATTTAATTACAAACTATAATGCATTATAAGTTTGTTGACTTGATAATAACTTCCTTAAAAATTATAAAAATAATGATTTCTAATTCGTTGATAGCATACAAACTTATGTACTGACTCTGTTAAACTCAAAAAATAATGTAGTATTTGATAGGTAGACCAAACACAAGCTAACTATTGGGGTGTAAGTGTAAGTAAGTAACATTAAAGGAGTAACTAAGTAAAAGGAAAACATAATCATACCGGTACAGTTACAGCAGGAAGTCCTAGGAAGTTTCCTGATATGGAATACCGAACAAGTGCAGCTGAAATGGTGGCAAATGGTACACTTTATTATAAGCATTCTGGGTATTTATGCCACCAATAGCTTTAAATGTCACTACAAATATGAATTTCATTTATACCTCCATTTACGTAGTCAAGTTCACCAGTCTTCAGTGCATCATCTTGAATCGAGTATGCAGTCACACTGTTACAAATATTAGGCAATGTGTTATTACCTAAGAAAAAATTGCTACCAATCCAAAGAAAGAAAGGCATTATGACTTATGAGAAAACAGGACAAACCCTGTTGTTGGTGACACAATGACATCTGCCTCAGCAAATATTTTCATGTGAAACTGCAACTGGCGATTCCTGACCATAATTAAACAACCATGTATCACCTTACAAGCCTACAAAAACCCTCATACGTGGCAAATGTTATGGTCATATATATATTTTCAACTAAATATGATAGTATTGAGTTTGAGAAAAATTTCTTGGATTTTGGAAAATAGTGCACAAGAATTAAGATTTACTAGCCAGAACTCAATAATCGGCAGGGTTTCTACTTTCTAGTATTGTTTCGATAATTCATACTATAATATTAAATCTTGAAACTTAGCCTTTATGACTCTATTCTGATGCCAGTGACCAAATTAGTTACACTGACTAAGTAATATTGTGCTGCTGACCAGAGAAGAAGATTAGACTACAAAAGCAAAATATTTAGCAAAGAGAGGAATGCATAGTTGTCAAGATGATGACAAAATGTTGCCTCTGTTTTCTATTATTGTGGTTTCAGTTTATTGAGTTTAAACTCTCGTTACCTGAATTTCTCATCCTAATTTTTCATATCACTCATTAACAAAACCAGGTCATAGCTTACCTCAGTTTCTGAGCTTTAATGTACTCCTTGCCACTGAAAGCACCGTAGATATTAAGTGCTACCCTTGCGTCCCATCCAAATTCTGCAAAATGTCTTTGGTAGTAGTTTTAGTAATGTCAGCAATCAACCCCTCTGTCAATTTAGAGGACAGTAATAAAGAAGAAAGCCAAGGGTTTAGGATTGCATACTTTTCTCCAAAAGAATCAAACCAAGTGGAACACTCTGATCCAATTGTTAAGTAATGTGCTAGGCGCATTGCTTCTATGTCTGGGATAGTGACATCAATTGTCTTGTATGTTTAAAATAAGGTTGGAAGGTTAGTAAGTAAGTAATTTGTTACGAGTCTGCAACTCAGAAACTGGTTTCAAGGACCAGGGTCTCCATGAGGAAGAGAAGGAAAGCTAAAGAAGAAAAGCCAAAGATAAGGAAGGATTATAATTCTCATTCCTTTGCTGTTATTTACATAGCTATATACATAGTGCCTTCTACTAACAGAATTGTGATTTCCTGATCCTCTAGGAATCTTTACAATAACAGAATTGGTTAGGAATGTTCCCTAGTAGCAGACAAGCACTACTCAGCAAATCTCACTGCCAGCTCAGCATTCTTGCCTCTTCCTCCTGTAAGTCCTTCTTCCTAACATAATCACTTTTCTATTTCTTAATGAGAAGTTTAATATTTGTATTGCAAAAGCTCTTTCGGGGGGTTTTTCTACCCTTAATAGGTTGCTTCTAAAAATTTGTTAAGCAAGATAACAAAGTCAGCATTTAAGACTCTTCTTTTTTGGGTTAAATTTGCAGTACCTTCCAACCATAATGATCCTGAAGCTTTCTCATGGCATGGGAGCAGCATAATCTGACATCATCACTGCAATCATCAAACCACTAATTGATGGAATTAGTGGTTAGAGGGTGTAAATGATGTTAGAACAACCTATTTTTTCAATATGTGGGAATGAATAATCTATATTCAGGACAAGGAAACGGTTTCTGACCTTCCCATATTTTGCCAACTTGATGTCACATATGGACTTTGTCAATGGTAATAGTGGAAGATTTATCTTGGTCTAAGGCAGTGCACAAATTATTTTCAGAAATTAAATAAGATTAGTAGCAAGTTAAATTCAGACCAGTTTGTTGAACTTCATTAGCCATGTGAAAATTTCAAGCATAGAAAGGAGTCCATTGAAAAATTACTAGTGGAAAAATCATTTAGAATTTGAGAGAAAAAAAAAAAAAAGGTTCTTACAAGCATATTAGAGGACTGATGGGATGAAATTTCTCCACCAATAGCTGCATAACTGTAAATATTGAAATATTAGAAGATGTAAAACCAATCTTAAAACTTCCTTGAAGAAAGAAAATTATAGAAAGAACTACTGACGTGATCAATGCATCCTCAACAGTGCCTGCTAGTATTCCAACCATCCCAACTGTCCAGTTTAGAGGAAGGACTCTGAACATAGGGCAAGATCATTCTTTTAAATCATCACAATCCTCTCAATTTTTTCAAACATGAGAAAACAAATTTGCATACCCACCCAGAATGAGGTACACGGCCAAAAGTTGGTTTTAGACCAACTACACCACAAAGAGATGCAGGCATCCTCACAGAACCTGAACAAGCATGCTAATACAATATTAATTCAACCAGCTTTGTTGTTTGAATGTAGATTGCAGACTAAATTTTCATATACCTACTGACATGGACTTATCTAGTAAATTCATCTCACTTTGGCTAAAACATAAATGTGTAAAAAGCATATAAGCAATAATGAATGATTAGCCTTTGATCTTTCATAATATAAATAAAATACCTCCCCCGTCAACACCAAGGGCAACGGGGCACAACCCTGCAGACACCACAGCAGCAGATCCACTAGAAGAACCTCCTGAAATCTTATTGATATCATATGGGTTTCTAGCAGCCCTACGGAAGTAAATAAACATGCATACTCTTGTCATGAATTAATTTACTGCATAGTTCAGAAGTCACAAAAGATGTAACATAATGTGAATAAAATATAGGTTGTATAACTCACGGTTTCATACCCATAATGTGGATTGATGCCACTAGTTCCAACCCCAAGTTCATGCATATTAGTCTTCCCAACAAGTATGGCACCACATAATCTCAGACGCTTAACACAGCAAGCATCATCTGTACAAAGCCTTTCTTTGTGCAACCACTTTGTACCTCCTAGAGGACTCCATTTGTAGATAGTCAAGTGAAAATTAGATCAACCGCTAAAACATTTGAAATTTTAAATACAAAACACATTAGTGATAAGACAACACATTGCATTACCTGTAGTTGGATATGGCAAACAATCCATTTCATCCTTGATAGCAACTGGAACTCCATCTAGCACAGAGATTGGTGTCCCTGCAAAAACAACATGCACCAAATGAGAATCTGAAGAAGGTTGAAGACAAATCAGCATATAAGTCATAAATTTTTAGTGAAACACAAAGGTAAATGGTATACATCTTACTTCTGGATTTCATATCACATGAAAACCATTCAGATTTAAAAGTTTCAACTTTCAATAACACCGTCATCAAATTACATCATCCAGAGATCCCAGGATTTGAAAGAGGATTGTTACCCTTTTGAATTGACAATTGAAAATGCTATATAGTACCTTTCTGATACCTAAGAGTTGATTCATTTGCTTGTCTTAGTATATCTTCAGCATTGTAGTTAATAAAGAATCCCATTCGGAGTGGAGGTTTTGAAGATTCATTAATAGCAGCTATAAATCGTTCTGCAACCTGTGCAAATGAAAAATGAAAACTAATGAATGGAAAGGTACATAAGAATTAAGAGCAACAAGTATGAAGGGCATGTGATGAAATGAAATAACCTTTCATATGTTTATTCAATGTAAAAATTTGAACAATAGAACTTTATGCAAGCTGGTGTTGATGAGTTATCTCGATAATGATAGGGTGGGGACATATCAAAAGAATATGATTGTAAGAATATCTAAGTGATAAAATACCATGAGTGGTGTTATATCTCCCGAACTGTAGGCTCTGGAATAATCCATTATGGTCCAACGAGAGAACGAAGGGTTTGTTTCATTATGTGCTTTTTCTGAAGATGTAGGTAAGCACTCTATTGCAAGTTGAACTTGTTCTTGTGGAGTTAAAGCAGAATCTAAGCATTTGACTTCTTGCTCTTTGTGGTCTGCAAGAATAAACTGAAATCAGAGATTTCCTTTCCATTTAAGAATATCCTGAGAAAATTTAGTTATTTGAGATAAATACACATCTAAAACATAAAAGAACAATATGTCAACGTGATTTATGAATTATGACAACTGCAATCAAAATAATATCCATGTTCACACCATCACGCAGCTAATCTCTCACTTAATCACTTTTGTACCTGATGGAAAGAACCTACTGGAAAATAACGAACCTTCAAAATGATGTGAGGGAACAAAGAGGGGTGACTCTTCTAACTCTGCATTTGTAATAAGCTGCAAAAAAAATTAAAATAAAAATTGGCTAAGAATTGGGAAAAGAAAATTGCTATTTAAGTGATATCCACACCACTAGTCTCTCCAATCATATATAGAGAAAAAAATGTTGTCAGTACACAAAGAGAATGAAATTTTGCTTCAACTGGAACAAGATTTCATGAAAATGGAATGAACTGAGCATGGACCAAGAGCTTACCTTATGAATAAGATTGTTTCCCTTCAATATATAAAATAGCAAGGATCCCAATATTGGAGACTCCAAGAACCAAGTGAAAATCTTGACCAGGATTCCTGTCATGCGGGGAGCTATAATTGAAACAATGATCATTACCAACTATTAAGACTTTCTGACAACCAATAATAATTCTGATATAAATAAATATTAAATTCTAAACTAGATAAATCAATTTAAAGCTGGGAAATATTTCATTGTGTGCTAACATCCACTTATTCATAACCTTCTCTGATGCCAGAGAGTTGCAAATATTACTATTAAGTATTAATTAACTATGAAAGTAGACCATGATAAACTTGCCATGAATGAAGAAAATCAACCATGTAACGCAAAAATAAAGATAAACAGAACAAGTAGCAAGACATGGCAATAAAAGTCAATGAATTATGAACCTTTGACATTGGCTTGGAGATAGAATTCAGTGCTATCAGAGCCTAAGTTAACATCCTTCACTGGCCTATAAACCACGCCCTTGCTTTTGAACAAACCCATATTAGTCTATGGAAGTTGCTTCTTTGAAAGATGGAGAGAGAATGTGGTTATCAACAAATATAAATATAGGCGCATAGGCGGAGATAGCAAGAGGTATAATACATTAGTTCAATCTTCTTATAATCACAAATCACGTTGATAGATGGGGTATGGTATGGAATTGACAACTAGAAAACAAGTCATTTTCATTAACATAACACGGTGAGATGAGTTTGTTTGTATGAGAAAAACTAAGAGCTCAACATTGTATTCCTCCTGCTTTTCCTTGTTCAGCTCATATATTATATTTAGATTCCGAAATGTTTTTTTTTTTAAGTTCTTTCGGTGGAGTCTAGTTTTGGCTGCTGCAGGTTCAAAATGTCAAACAATTCACTAGCTTGCTACTTTTGGCTCTTTCTTCTCTACACCAGCCAAGTTCGTCTTGTTTATAATATATATTTTTTTGTTTCCTTGCATGATTATATATGGATATTGTGCGTCAGGCGTCACCAAAATGACACAATTATATTAACTTAATTGAGTATATATGAATTGTTCTAAATTTTTTACTATCTAAGTTTAATTTTTATGAATATAAAAAAATAGATTGATATATTATCTCCTCCTAACCTATTTAGTTCGCAGGGTAAACAGACTACCTGCAAGTCAAATCCATAAATCCAATTTAATGCATGATGATTGATGATTGATGATGTAAGTTATTGTATGTACTTTACTCTATCAAGATATACACCAAGTCAGATATTGAAGAGAGAGAGAGAGAAAAATAAAGAGAAAAATGAGATAAGTCATATAATATAATAAGAAAAAATACATGCATATGATATTTTTTATTTTATGTATTAAAATTCATAAAATACTTTCGCAATTTTTATTTATTATAGTGTAAATTGCTAAAACAAAAACTCATTGTAAAAGTAGCAAGCTAGTGAATTTGTATTTGTTTTTTATTTTATCATTTTTAGAATTAAGTGTGTTTATATAGCTATTACATTGGCCATAATGTTAATCCAGCACTACCATTCTTTAGATTATTTTTTTTATCGAAATGTGCAAAATATCTATTCAACACCATTCTAACCAGAAAAAAATAAAATCTATTCAACACCATTCTAACCAGCAAAAAAAAAAAAAAAACTATTCAACACCATTCAAACTGCTTTCCAAACACAGTCTAAGGAGTTTCTTTTTAGTTTTTAGTGGTCGGAGCAAAAATGTTGAAATATAGTTTTGTCGGTACTCCGGTAATATCCTTCCATATTTTGATATTTTCAAATTTTGATACTGACTAATGAATAAATAAGGAAAGTTTTTTCATAGTGCAATAAAATTTATATGGTATTAATAGAATTGCATTAAAGAGAATAATAATAATAAAAAAAACATTGTGAATCCCGCCCGAGTAGATATAAGGATAGCTTAGTGGCTAGGAGGAATCTATTGCCGTCTATTTAGTTGTAAAGTAATTTCTAAAAAAGAAAAAGAAAAGATGGGATCATGGGACAATGAATCAGCCTATAAAAATAGATTGGGTTAACAAATTATAAATAAGTAATAGATTACTTCAACAGTTCAACCCAATGCAACTTAGAAACAGATTACTTCCCATGATTACAAATGTTTTATCCCTTTTTTCTCTTTTTTGTTTCACAACAATTGATATTTTAGAATTGCTTTTGAAAAAAACAGCAATTGATATTATAAAAATTCAAAGTTTATTTTTTTTTCAATTATACCCTTAATAACTACTATAAATAATATTTTAACTAATAATGAGATATTAAAAAGGTTGGTTTAGACCAAATATAAATATTTTACATCCATTAAATATTTTTTATCAATAATTATGGGAAGAAGGTAGTAACATCACAGCAGCTTCTTGTAAGAGTAATAAACCTAATTTACATCAGTCAATAATAAATTTATAATCGCTTTATATTGAATAATTTCATTAATTTATCAATCATGGATTAGTTTCTTAAGTTAAGCTTGCGTAACTTGAGTTTACACTAATATTTGCAACAAATTAATTCGGCCATTTAATGCGTACCATAAAGTCTCTGGAGCAGTTTAAGTAGCACTTGCATAGTCTGATTGTAATCATACCTTTTCTCATGAGGATTGGGATCATCTTTTTATTCTTGGTCATGCACAAAATACTAAGTTGAAGGAATGAATGTTCTTAAATTATTGAAAGGCAAATTATATTAAACTCCTACGCCAACAAATAGTTTTGGATCCTTTGATACGATTTACCCATGCAAGTTTCGCGGTTAGGAAACAAATTATATCAGGTCAAGATATATATATATGCTTCGTAATGATTAGAGTCGATCATTTTTCTTCAAATAGGTCGAAGACAATTATTTCACATCCTGTGCACATGATAAGATTCATTTATATCTCTCTCCACACACACATATTTCCTCTACTATCAAATCAATTGATTGTCTCATTTTAATTAGCAGTTTTGAATTTAAATTTTAGATATAAAATTATATTAAACATTCAGATTTTCGACCAGGCCAACAGTCTTATAGTTTATAATTATTTTATCGACTTCAATAAAATTATTTTTTGTATTTCAATAATAATTTTAAATATAAGTAAAAAGCTAAAACATCATGATGTTTTAGATAGATTAAACATTTAGATTTAAATAATCATATAATTGACATTTTCTTATATTCTTTAAAAAAAATCTCACGCACACACGAGTGATGAAAAAGGTATTTGACTGAAAAATATTTTAATGATCAACCGTTTGAATATAAGAAGGTTGAAAAGAAGTTATGACATGTCTTTGACCAGTAAAATTAAGAGTTTGATAGTTTTGTATTATCATTGTAATTTTTTTTACATATCTATTATAAAAATCAACAACTTTATTACGTAATAATTTATAATTAAATAAAATTATATAAAATTATTTTACACTATTAACACATAATTTACTTTTTCTAAAATTAATGTATGTACTTTAATATTTTCAAAAGATTTTCATCTAAGTTTTTCAAAAAATGAGATGTAGAAGTGTAACTTAATAGAAAAATTTGGATTCATGTTACTTTTTTATTTTTAAAATTTTGTTCACTTAATATTAAAATTTCATCAAAACTAGACTACTTAATTAAGTGGTTGCACATGGAAGTAATGTGAGTTCCCAGGAAACTCAAGTTTAGCCATATATCCTCATCATGATATAACTTATAACTAATCTTAGAATGCGACAGTCGAGGGAGACAATGCAAATCAATAAGGACAAATGAAAGGCATAGAGGATATTATAAGGATGATAGCAAAGGGAAATAAAAAAATAGTGATAGCTTGTGATTTGGAAATTGGAATTAATCAAATGAACAGGGAGGACTTAGCCCTCATACTTAATAATATTTTAGTTTTGGAGTGCAAGACACGAAATTTGGTCAATCTTCATAGATGAAAAAAAAATGTAGATGAATTATTTTTCACCATATAGAAAGCAAGAATTTATTAAAACGTCTATAGGACCTTGCCTTGGTTCAGAAACCACTTATTCTCTCAATGTATTACTTTTTTTTAATATCCATCTTAATTAAAAAAATAATGAAAAATATAAGATTGATTTAATGGTTAAAAATAAAAGAAAGATTATAGGTGTGATCACATTTATTCATAAAAAAATAAAATAAAAAGTAAATAGAAAATTAATTTCATAATTTAGATATTTCTGGATTGGTAAGTATGTGATTTTTGTGCCAACCACCTTAGCGACACTTAATGACAAAATGAGGCTAATTAATATCAAAATGATTTTGACTTTACGAGGATTTCCAACAAAAAAAAGAAAGAAAAGAAAACATAACCTTTCCTTTAAGTCAATCTAACTTCTTCTTTTTTGACATAAAGTCAATCTAACTTTTAAAATATCAAATAATGAACCATTCATTTAATATCCACAATCTTACACAGTTTCACGAAAGATAAAATCCCCTTATTTCGGGTTAATGAAACGCAATTTGTTATTAAATATTAATTGTTTCTTCAATACGATAACATTGAATTGATAACTATGATATCATTGAGGTTATCATGGTTGCTGGTGTTTTTCCAGTAAAAAAAAATGGTTGGTGTTTTTAAGTTTTATATACCAAGGATATTCTAATTCTAATAGATAGTTAAAAATGAATCCTTTCGTAACGTAAAGATCACCCAAATCAATTTTATTTCTCCATACATATAATATAAAAAAATTGAACTCCTCTATTTAAAAGAAAAAAAGAAAAAAAATGGCAAGTAACAAATACTAAAGGAAGGGAACAACCCATCCCATCTTTAAAAAGAATAATTCCTCCAATTTAAAATATAAGTAAAAAAAAAAAAAAGAAGAAGAGATCAATGCCTATTTCCAGGAAAATAAATAAATTTCTCACACTAATTAAAAAATTAATTAACATCATTTAACTTTATTAATTTTTCCAAGAAAATTGCATTCGCTTGTTTACACTATTTTTCATTTCCATGTGAGGATGAGAAAGTTTATATGTTCAAATTTTAGGAATTCTTATAAAATATCAATAACAATATATTAGGTTAAATTATCAATAAAAGTTTTAAATCACCTTATTTCTCATGAGATTGTTGTTTTCTCTTCAAATGTAAGAGGAAAAATTATTTTTTGATTTAATCTATTAAGAATCATAACCATGCCTCAGATTTTAAATCTATTAGGATTATATTATCCTTTGTGTCAAACTGATTTGTGTTCATTAAATTCATATTAATTTTTTGATAATAGTTTAATAAATTTACCAAATTAGATCACTTATTAAGCCCATAAAAAATATAAATAATTAATTAAGAATTATAAAATTCCTAACATTACATTTCCATGTAAACGTGAAAATTTATTTTTTATTCACACTAAAATTAAAAAAATATTCCTAGAAATATTAAAAATTAACAAATGATATTTTTAGATATGTCCGGGAATAACATTATTGTTTAAAAATATTCCTAGAAATGCAACATCATAACTTGAAAAAACGCACCATATTAAAAAAATGAATTTAACAGAACTGATAACTGCTATTCTCAACGGAATTGCATTGGGTATTTTGATCGTCTGTGTTAAGAGTATATTTGGAAATCGCAAAAATCAGACAAAGAATGGCGTGAAAAGAGCTAATAGCAGTGAGAATAGCAAAGCCCATTTAGTATCAATATTTTTGGGCATTACTTTGTGCACCCAGCACAATTGCTGGTACACCCATCAAAACAGTGAAATTCTATTTTTACCCTTCCATAAAGCTGATACACAATGATCATAAAATTAATGGTCCATGCATAAATTGAACATGAGACTTTTGCGTTATTGGCACAATGCTCTAATCAATTGAACTAATAGGCCAATTATATTATAAAATAATTAATGTCACTATATATAACAATAAAATTCCTAATGTATATTTAATGCACATGTAAATTTAAATAATAAATTTTGTAACAATTAATTTGTTAACTAAAACATCATGCTAATAACGTGAAAGTCATAGCTTAGTAAGTAAGTCTCTTACAGATTGGCCCAATCTGTATGGGTTTACGGATTCGTCAATCCGTATCAACTCTATGAAAGGACAAAAATGAAATTTCGCTGTTTTGCTGGATGCACAAAGCAATGCCCTATATTTTTTAGTAACGGGGCCTTAAAAGCCCAAAACAACAAAATATCTACAAAAACATGCTTGCTTCCTGCACCCTCTTTTGGCTTCTGGATTGGTCAACTTGGAAGGTAAGAAAAACATTCCAAAAAGGTGCAGGAAGCAATTTTTGAGTGCAGGAAGCAATAGCCTAGCCGGGGAATGAGCATATATACCTAAATACTAACATTGTTATATATATGTATAGCTTTGAGCATGGGGGTGCTTGATTTTCTATTGTTTATGCACTGTTTTAGTGTTTTTCCTTTAGCCTCCAATGTTTTTGTATGTATCTGCTGAGCATTTTCAATGAACAATCTGTTGACCAAAAGAAATGCTTGCAGAAGATAGAAGTTAAAATTGAATAAAGCAGAACCTTCCAGAAAACAAAAAAAATCCTTGCAATTTCTTTTTATTATCATTAATAATCCCTGTACTCGATCTTGTATTTTAGAGTTGAATCTATGATAAGCTATATACATGATACATCAGTATGAAGCTAAGAGCCCGAAACCACCTTGTACAAGGTACTTTGTAGCGATGACACAGAATCAATAGCAGACTTTGTAAGCCAGCTAATCCCCACTTTAAGCCTATGTTCATCCGTTGGTAACCTGATCAAATAAGCTATCTTCCTCGCTGCAAAACAGAAAAAGCTCAAACTTGTTTTTTGTCTTTATTTTATTTTATAACCAACATAATGAAGAATGACGCATGGGCCCAACTTACCAGTATGACCAACAGAACCTTCTAGGGTCAGCCCATCAATAAAACTCGGAGAAATGGCAGCATCATTTCTTCCCAAGGTCATCATCTCACCTAGATTCTGAAACCTGGCACTCCCAATACAGAATAATTAAACAAACTGAATGCAACAGTACCTAAATGGTAAAAGTGGACGCCCATTGATCGCAGCCCACAAATTCCAACCAGTGAAGTCTGCTTGCTGAAATGCAACCTGCAAGGTAAAGGAAACAATCAGAAAATAAATATGATGATATCCTCAGAATTATATACATGCCATAGTAATTATTCGCATAGGATATCAAGCAGCAGTTAAATCTGTGCAGTGGCTGGAAGGATCCTTCCATTTGAATCCCTTAATGCAAAGGAGTCACCAAGGGCAAATATCCGGGGGTGACCCTTGACACGAAGTTGTTTCATCTGTTTCAGCTTGTCCTCGGGCATTAAGTGGAATTGCAAATGGTACATCTGAAGGTTCCAGCTGAGGAAGAGGAGGCTTGGTTCCAGCAGTCCACAATACCAGATCTGCTTCAACGATTTTACTTTGCATTCCCCTTTCAGCAGGTTGTAGCTCCAATATATATTTCTCAAAATCAGGCACTACTTCAGTACTATTTTCATCTGCCCCTGTCAGGGTATCTGAAGACTCTAATTCACTGAGCCTCTGAATACAGCAGACAAAATAACCCAATAAAAGTTCGACTTTTCTTGATGAAAGAACCTAACATCCATAGAACAATGTTTCCTTTCAGAAAACATAAGCATTACTTGTTTTAACATTGGTAATAGAACTAGGCAAGAGGAATACAATTGAATGACAAGCAAAAACTAAAGCAGCCATATTTGTGGAAACGGGTTAGTTGCATGCTGGAGAAGCTTCAAAACATTGAAGTGGCACCCATGTAGCATTCAATTATGGCTAATGCTTATATGATTGCAAGAAATCTATTTAAAAATGGGTGTTAAGAGTTAACTATAGAATAGGAGTGAAGTTACGTGAAAAGAAATTATATAATTCCAAACTGCTCAGAATTTCTTCTTCAGAATATTTTAGGCAAACAGTTAGGTTTATATTACTATGCAGCTCTCTATGTCTTGAGAAAATACAAATAAGTCCCTATGGTTTAAAATTTGTAATAGCTAATAAGAGTACTTATTATGCACAGACAACAACCATGCCTTATCCCACTAGGTGAGGTCGACTATATTAATCACACAACACCACTAGAGTACTATTATAGTGTCAAAAAAATAATTGAAAAATTATAGAGATTCACCTACAAATTTCAAGGTACAGGGACCTATTTGATTTTTTTTTTTTTAAAAAATAAAATTATATATATATAGGGGCATACCAAATAATTAATCAAAAAATTATTAAGTCCTTATAAAAGACTAAAATACTAAACATGTTTACTTAGGCATCATGAGGCTTACAAAGAAAATGGTTTTCAATCTTAGCTATGTCCAGCTAAAAAAAGAAGCAACACTTAATTTGAGCAAGGATCATCTTGCGTTTATATATAATTGGGTTACATTTCTTCAACCCAGGCAATAAATGATCACATTTTAATTTAAACATATGTTTTTTGAAGTTATTAGACAATTTAAATTTTATTCAACATCTTAAAAAATGGTTGCACATAAAGCTCTAAATATCTGGCTTCACTCCGTTAAATTTTATTAACATGAAATAGGGAAAAATAATTATTTGAAGATAGCAGTGAATCTCACAGTCTTCCATAGAAGGAAATACAAAGCCAGCATCGTATTCATAGTGAACCATCACCTAATTGCATGTGATTTTCTGAGTTGTACAAAACAGATATTCAAGTTCCAATAAGCATAGAATATAAAATCTAACCAACTTACTTTTAGTGCAACTTCCCTATTGCCAGGTTGGGCATTTGGGCAAATCATTGTTTCAACATTAATAGCTCTCACAATTCCTCTATTTTGTAATCACTCTGCCAGTGTTGCAGCCAATTCAACTCCAGAGTAACCACAACCAATAACAGCCACACTAATTTGAAAGTCCTTACCAAAGGTCTTTCTCTCTAATTTTGTTAATTTATCATTGACTTTCTGTAACAAGAGACAAGCATGTAAAATCAATGAAGTATAAAGATTGCAAGATATAGACTGTCCTAAGATATTAAATAATTAAGAGCACTCACAGGTGCATCTTCTAGCATTGAGAAAGGAATTGCAAATTCTACTGCCCCTGGTACAACATCCAGTTTAGATTCAGCTCCCAACGCAAGAACCAGCCTGGCTGTCCAGTGTGAAGAAATGAAAAAGTTAAAACCAACAGATATGATGCAATTCTATTTACCACAACACTACAAATGTATTTCTATTGCATTCAACAATAAACAAATTCATTTTTATTTTACAGATGATTTAAGTACACAAAGGAGCATTTCAGCAAACTACATCAAAAGATCCTACCCAAACATTCTAATCAGCATTCAGCATCAAGAAGCATCAACTTATGCATGGTCACAAGAAAATACCAGAAAAAAATACACGTGTAGTATGCTACCCATCAATTACACCAGAAAAAAATACAGATGTAGTATGCTACCCATCAATTACAAATTGAAGAAACTAGGCCAATATGCAGAACATGGAGCCAGCAAAAAACATATCACATTAAGCAGTGAATAAAAAATAATTGTTCCCAGGCAACAGAGGTACTTAAACAGTGCATATTGTACCAGTCATATTCAACAAGAAGGCCACTTTCAAGATGAACAGTTCCTCCACAACTAGATGCTTTGGATCCATTCATTCCCCAATGATCAGAGGGATTCAAAACTTTTACTCTGTCTTTGAAAAACTGCACACTAGTATTTGCCAGCAAATCTGAGAAAGGAGGAGCTATTTCCCATTTGTCCACTTCTGCATGTCATTAATGTAGTTCTGTTGAATCACTTTGGAATAAAGAAGAAACTGCAATTGTTGTTTAGGTTTAATAATGCATACCTCCGGATAGAAGCTCATACAACATTGGCTTGAAAACAAAACATTCAGACTGGTCAACAAGAACAATCTGCTCCATATTCGATAAAGAATTTATTTTATTAAAACATCACAAGTAAACAAAAAGTGTACAGAAAAACTGTTAGGAATTAGGAACCAAGCTCTAAACGTGCCACTGAGAACATGCACCAACAACCCAAACACAGGAGCAACCCACCCAAGCACTTGGTGGATTACATCTAACCAAATCTGTTTGAAGCGCTGAGTTGGCAGGTCCTTATTGGTGGAAGGAACCATGCTGTCTTCTGCTTGTCTCCATCTTCTTTGTCGCACCATGCATTCTGTTATTTCATGTCTATACTTTCTGTTATTCCATTTCATGTATTCCTTATCTCGTCATTCTTGTATGATGCTTATAAATACCACTAGTATGTAATGAAGAGGCAGCATATGAATAAGAAAATCTTTTTCTTCTCTCTTTCTTTCTTTGGGAGGTCCCTAGTCCTCGAATTCTAGGATAATCTTTGTTGTGTTCATAACATTTGGTGCTTTCATCGAGCTCCAATGGCGGACGACGAATCTTCCTCAGACCGATTGGACCGCCTCAAGGCTGCCATTGCCGATCTCGCTGCAGCTCAACTCCACTCTGCCGTGACTCTTGTCTCCATGGTCTCCAAACTTGATGCCATTCTTCTGAAATTGCATATCCCGATAACCAGCCACCACTTCTCATCTTCTTCCTCCACGCAGTCACCACTGCCGCCTTCACTTTCCATATCGACTCCGCCTCCATGCTCCACACACATGTAACCAAGTCCCACACCATTACCGGCTCCACTTTCCATGCCGACTGCACCTCCATGCCCCATGCCGATGCAACAAAGCCAAGCACCCATGCCTGCTCCTCACCTTGCCGCCAACAGCAAGCACCACATGCCCCACACGCCGTCCTCCGTCTTCAACCAACTCGGCCAGGCACGTGCCGTTGTTTCCCTCGACAATCTCTTAAGTGTTGTTGTTCATTATGGTCGTGCAGCGGCTCCACATGACAAGCTTTTGGAAAATAGAGACATGGCACTGTTTGAGATGGGAGTTGAGTCCTATGGGTCTGCCATGGTCGCACGCAAGCGCCAACCAGCTGCTTTTGCACTATGGACGGCTGCTAAACCAAATGAGTTTCGCCGGGACAGACCTTGGGATCCTGGTATTACTTTTGGAAGTCATGGTTTGAAGCCCCAACACCTTGAGGACAAGGTGTTTTTGATGGGTCAGGGAATGTTAGGAATTAGGAACCAAGCTCTAAACGTGCCACTAAGAACATGCACCAACAACCCAAACGCAGGAGCAAACCACCCAAGCACTTGGTGGATTACATCTAACCGAGTCTGCTTGAAGTGCTGAGTTGGCAGGTCCTTATTGGTGGAAGGAACCTTGCTGTCTGCTGCTTGTCTCCATCTTCTTTGTTGTGCCATGCATTCTGTTATTTCATGTCTATACTTTCTGTTATTCCATTTCATGCATTCCTTATCTCAGCATTCTTGTATGATGCTTATAAATACCACCTAGTATGTAATGAAGAGACAGCAGATGAATAAGAAAATCTCTTTTTTCTCTCTTTCTTTCTTTGGGAGGTCCCTAGTCCTCGAATTCTAGGATAATCTTTGCTGTGTTCATAACAAAAACCTAACAATTAAGTCACCAGGCATGGATATAAGACATCGTAATCATAGTTGTGAGAGAAGAAGAAAATAATTTCTGATCAAACAGTTATTCACAAATGTTAAAGATACTGCTGTGATTCTTTTTCCTTTTTTTTCATTAGTGAATGTGTTGAGACAGCCTTTCATCCAACAAGAGGCTCCTAAGTTCCTTCTATCATGGCTTTAATATCAACTGCCATGCAATTGAATGAATTGAACTGGAGGATGATCATGATCTAATGAATGTAAAAGAAGGCACTAGAACTTACCAGTTAACAGCTTTAGGTAAAGGAAGACTATATAACTGAACATAAGGGAGATAGTTTTAGCTGATATAGGAGAATAAAATGTTATTTATTAAGTCAAAATAACAGTGAGCTAAAGACTAAGTGAATATATCTTCTCGTGTTATCATTGGTTCATGAAATTTAGAAGCATATTTTAAGTTTAAGATGATTATGAATCTGAACAAGCAGAGTAAATTTTATGGGTTTAAATAAATTTTATGGGTTTAAATGCATATTGCATCAGTAGTAACACGCATTTACATGTCCGTTGCATTAAAAAAAATACAGATACTGACTGTATGAGCACGAACTATCAAACCAAGAGACATCAGCAACCATAGAAACCTGCTAGCTGACATGAAATGAAATTCCATAAGAGAGAGTGATTTTGAAGACAACTTACCTGTGTTTTTTTATCATCAGGCCACTCCAATGATTCCAACCTTAAAGCAGTATATAAGCCACCAAATCCACCACCTAATATGCACACCCTGGGTTCTGCAATCAGATAATTCTTTTCCAGTGAATTCAACAATGAAATTTCAAATAAACCTGGAACGCATGTTCCCCGGGCCAATCACGCATGCAAATGGATTCTATATCCAAAAGAGAAAAAGTAAGGCTTCGAAAACCTTGTTATCAGGCCACGCGAAATTCGTAGGCTCCTTTTCGGCTTCGGATATCTCCTCCACAGCACCTCCAGTGCCGCCATTTTCTCCCGAAGCGAAAAACCGCAATTGCAATCGTTTCCTGAGAGAGCTTGCGAACAAGGAGGAACCGGCTCCCCTGCTCCTCCGAAAACTCGGAAATAGCGCGCTCCATTGCTTCGCTCCGCCTGAAACCACAAAGAGAATGCTGATGCAATGTAATAATTATTAAAAGTAAGGGGAAAAAACACGATAATTTTCCCTCGGTTTTCTCAGATTCCAAACAAGTAGTTGTGTGTGGATGAGATGATGAATGAAAATCGACGACGGTAGGAGAGACCGGTGCAGCTAAAGCAATGTGCAACATTGTAATCTGAAAAGCGGATAGTTGCAAGCTTTGCTGCTGTTCTGCCTCCACCATTTCTCTCTCTTGCCTTGCTCTTTTTTTTCCATTAAATTTCCTTATTACTTTTAAGATCTTATTTCATATTCTTCTCAAGTTATTTATTTTCGGATCAAATTCATTTTTTCTCTAAATGTATAGATGGGATGAAAATGTAGACCGTTTTTGGATGTTAATTCTTTTGTTAGATGAAAAATGTCAATATTTTTTATTGAAAAAAAATGTGATAATTTATTTTGGACCCTAATCGTAAGTAAATTTTATTTGACCAAAATGTCAATAAATTATTATTATTAAATAAAAATGTCAATAATTTTTTTTATTGAACTTGAATATCATCGGTTGACTAATTTGTTAGATTCAAAATTTCGTTTCATTTAAGGATAAAATATAATTATTAGTAAATTTTTATAATTTTTAATCGTTTCAAACATAACATTATAATAATTACTTAAAAAATATATATTGACAAATATAATTTAAAATAAGTATAACAATCCAAAATAAACTTGATAACAGAATATCAATCATTACAACTTTTTTTAAATTATAATAATTAGTCACCATCTATTATAAATAAAAGATAAATTTATCTCATATTTCACTTTTTCTGATCTTGACTATTTATTAATGGTGACGGATCAAATGCACTCTTTATACTTTTGAGGACTAAATTTTATTTTTTCATCTTTCAAAGACGCATTTGTCAACGGAGTGGGAAAATGAAAAATCAAGAAAATATTATATGACAAATATGCCCCTATATTGATAATTAAAGATGCTTATGTTTGACAATTATTTCAGTAACAAATTCATCATTCTATGTCATATGAACTATTTTATTGACGGTAACAGACGGAATGTTTGTCGCACTTTTTACATTTTCAGGACTAAATTTTGTATTTTCATATTTCAGGGACACATTTGTCAACGGAGTGAGAATACAAAAAGTCAATAAAATATTATATGATGCCCACGTTGACATGTCAGTGACAAATTTAGCACTCTGTGTCATGTAAACTATTTTATTAACAATGAATGCGAATGCTAATGGCCAGATATATTTGTTGCACTTTTTATACTTTCGATGATTAAATTTTGTATTTTCATCTTTTGTCAATAAATTATACATCCATACACAAAAGTGATTATTTACTTTTTATTTTCACGGTTTTACTCTTTACATTATTTATTATTATTGTATTATTTAAATATTACACTTCAAAATATTTTATCTATTACATTAATCAATATAATGAAGGTATGACATATACTACTACTTTGTTAATAATAATAAAAACATATAAAGCATCTTATAAACATATTCACATTAATCATTTTACATTAATTTCTATAATATATAATCTTTTCCAACACTTATGATCAATAACACAGTTTGACAACTCTCCGTTAGCTTTTGTTAACATATCCGTAATGAAATTGGAGGGATCGATATGAAACGGAATAAAAATATAATTTTATTACTTGGACATTTTATAACAGAATAAAACAAATATTTCATTCCATTGTTTATAAAATGAACAAAATAAAACGAATCATAACTTTTTAAATTCCATATTCTTCTTATTTTAAATATATTGACGTCAAGAAATTTATCATTAGGTTTAATTTTGCATCAACGCATCCTAAAATTGAGAAGTGAAAAATTATGGTTAATAATGAAATGGTTTATGATCCATCTACTTTCAGTGTGTTTCGTTCCTATTTTTACAAACTAAACAATGAAACACAAGTTACCCTTCCACTCCACCCTTCCGTGTTTCATTCTCTTCCATCAATCCAAACATAACTTCAAAAGTATTTAATACATACACATTGTTAGGACTTTAATTCGTTATTACCATTTTTTTTCCTGATAATTCATTATTATCGATTAAGTTAAAATAAAAATTCCTAGTCATATTCTATAATATTATATCAGTAAACTCAAAAACTAACATAAAAAGTAATTTATTGATAAGCTACCACCAAAGGTTTGATTAATTAATATTTTGTTGCTCTAATCTATTTCGTGGTTTCGAATTTGAGCTGGTATATACAATTGCGTTACCTACTTATAAAGAAAATTTTATCATCTATAAAAATCATCCTCAACTTAAGTAAAATTGCTTTTCATAAAAAATTCTTACAGTTTCATAAAAAAATCAACTAATAAACTAGTCTAACTAACTTCTTAGTGACTCAGCAAATACACTATCGATGTGTATTTATTAAAGGCTCCTTGCCTTTAAAATATTAATCAAAACATCAATACATTTCATTAAATATTTTGAATTATGCAAAATGATAAATAGTAAACATTAAATATATATTTTTATCCTCACAAGTCACAACTCACAAGGGATACTTCCTGCAATAAAACCATTCCAATTTCACAATTAAAAATATTAAATATATTTCATTAATGTTTTTAATGAGGGGTATTTGTTGAATGATTTGGTGTAATTTTGACTCAAAATTAGTCCAAACAAAAAAATAAATTAAGTGATGTGTGTGTTTGGTTTAATTTAAATTATTTATTATTAATTGAACAAAACTTAAATAATAACTGGTTTAACCAACAACAAAAATTTTAACAATCAAATCCAAGGTAAAACAATAATTATTCTAAAGCTGAATAAACCTTGAATAATATTTATTCGACTTAAAAATAATTATTCAATTTTAAGAGTAAAAAAAATATAATGCTTGTTTCCAAATTTCAATGATCGGACAAAATAATAATAAAATAACATTTATAATACTTGTTTTCAATCATAAAAATTTAAAAAGTAAATATTTAAGAACAAAATATTAATTGCAACAATGATTTCTAAAAATACTCAGAGTGTGGTTTGATTTGGTTTGATTTTCATGTTACAAATCAAATTAAATTATTTAAAAAATAAATAAACCAAATTAAATCAATAACTATAAAAAAAATTATAATTATAAAAAGTTTACATCATCATTTAATCACAACTTATCATATATAATAAAATATTTAATTTTTATGATAATTATCTTAAATGATATCAAAGATGAATTATAATTGAATGATTAGTAAATAATAAATATTATTAAATAATTTTTTCCTCACAATAGGATAAATTGCTAGTATAATAAAAACCATTTCAATTTTAGGACACGGCTGCCTATCCCCTTGCGATCGAAGAGAGATGGGGGACGGAAGTGGGAACCGGTGGAGCAGGGCGGAGTGGGTGCAGCAGTACGATCTCTTAGGCAAAATCGGAGAAGGCACTTACGGCCTCGTCTTCCTGGCCCGAACCAAAGGCACTCCCTCCAAATCCATCGCCATCAAAAAGTTCAAGCAATCCAAGGACGGCGACGGCGTCTCCCCCACCGCCATCCGCGAAATCATGGTAATCTATTCCTAACGTAACCTTTCCCTTTCCTCTTTCAACGCAGTTCTTCCTTCACTCTTTTTTTTTGTTATTGCAGCTGCTCAGGGAGATTACGCACGAGAACGTCGTCAAGCTCGTCAATGTCCACATCAACCACGCCGACATGTCGCTCTACCTCGCCTTTGATTACGCCGAGCACGATCTCTATGTCGGTATATCGTTCTATCGAGAAGCATTTTTCCTTTTTTGTTGAGTGTGAAATAAATTGCTGTGAAAAATGTGGCAGGAAATTATTAGGCATCACAGGGATAAACTCAACCATTCCATTAACCAATACACTGTTAAGTCTTTGCTCTGGCAGTTGCTCAATGGACTAAGCTATCTGCACAGGTCTGAACAATTACTGAATTTGAACCTCGCTCGTGTTTTTTTTTTTTTTTTTTGTGTTTCTTTTGTATATAGACTTAATATTTTGCCTTCTTTTTTTTATTGTTGCGTAGTAATTGGATGATACATCGAGATTTGAAGCCATCGAATATATTGGTATGGTTTTGGCTGCCTCCTTGCTGCTGTACATTGACTCGTTTTTTTAATGCTAGCTATGTATAGTCATTAGTATTTCGAATTTCACCTTTGTTTCTCAATTTTGACCAGTGCTCTTCATTTTTTCGTTAAATGAACTTTCTCTGGCCAGGTTATGGGAGAAGGAGAGGAACATGGAGTTGTTAAGATTGCTGACTTTGGACTTGCGAGGATATATCAAGCTCCTCTGAAGCCGTTATCTGATAATGGGGTATGGCTCAGGCTATTGTATTCTTAGGATTTAAGAAACCAAAGTCTGGCTAAGCATATAATGTATAGACAGGAAATCATTAGAATAGAGGTGCATACTGTCCCAGCTTTTTTCCACAAACAGAATGATGGATATGTTGGTTTGAAGTTTACCTTCTTGAACAACCTTGTCTGCTAGCGTTCTCTAGTGTTTTGATTCCCCACACATGGGATGCTTAAACATCGATTGTTTGCTTTCATCTGTACTCCTCAATTATCAGCTTGTCATGTGTTTTGATTATTTGGTCCTGAATATAAGAGATACTAACATGCAGGTTGTTGTAACCATTTGGTATCGTGCACCCGAGTTGCTTCTTGGAGCAAAACATTATACTAGTGCTGTTGGTATCCTTTTATTGAAGTTTTACTTTCTCTGTGTTGGGTATCAAGGTGATTTTTTTTTTTTCATTCATATTTGCCAGTCAAGGAATTTCCATGCTCTGGCACAGTTAGCTTCAGAGTTACATGTTTTGTGGTTCTGTTGTTATCCCTAGTTTGACTTGAGACACCTGCTTAAATGAGTTATGATTTCACTGAATTGGAGATGTCCACAGAATTGACATAATATTTACATTTTAATTTATCCGTTTGGATGTTGGGGGAAGCTTCCACTATGGTACACATAATCCACATTTTAAACTAGTAGCATATAGTAACTGAATGTGTCTGTAGCATTTTCCCACTATTCTAAAAGTGGTCCAGTACTCGAGTCATTTTTCCTTAAATATACATTTAGATATGTGGGCTGTGGGATGCATTTTTGCTGAGTTGTTGACCTTGAAGCCGCTATTTCAAGGGGCAGAAGTCAAAGCTACATCAAATCCCTTTCAGGTACTTGGTGCAATAACTTAGAGCTTTCTGATTCTGTAGTTGAATTCTGTGCCATTGATTTATTTTTGTTTAGGTTGGTGTTGAAGTAATTTTTATATTAGTGTAGTCTTTGCCTTTTGGATTTTGTATAATTGTTGTTCTCTCTGTGCAGCTCGACCAACTTGACAAGATATTTAAGGTTTTAGGTAATTTATCTTCTTAGAGTTTTTCTTTTTCCCTGCTGGTGGACATTCATTCTGTTGATGAATATTCTAGAGCTATATCACAGGACATTGTTACTGTGCCAGGCCATCCCACATTAGAAAAGTGGCCTTCCTTAGCAAGTCTTCCACATTGGCAACAAGATGTGCAACATATACAAGGACACAAATAGTAAGATCTTTTGATATTATTGTAGGTGATGCTGTCAATTTTCATTACTAATGTGATTATACAATTATATATTTATATGTAGGAATCATCTTTTCCTTTAGTATGTAGTCCTTCTTTACTTCCTCCTTTACTACTCTATTACTCTTTGAATTTTAAAATTAAATTGATTATTTTCTACCGTGAAATTAATGGATTTTCTCTTTCTTATGTGTGTAAAGTGATAATGCTGGTCTCTATAATGTTGTACACCTGTCTCCAAAAAGCCCCGCATATGACCTCTTGTCAAAGATGCTTGAGTAAGTATTTTCCTTCTTACATTTTAAAATTTTTATTTTTGCTATGCCTATACAGAAACTTGAAAATTATGTGTTCCATTTTCCATTTGAGTAATACAAAATTGAACTCTAGGTGCAGTAAAATCACTTTTATATACTTGTGGTTTGTATTGACACCCCCTCGTAAAATAGTGGAGTGGATAAATGGGTCACAACATTTCTTTCCTTGCCCAGGCATTTATACGTAGAAGATGGGCTTGAGATTTTTATTACTTTTTGTAACTATATCATTATCACCTATTACCCCTGTTAACTTTTTGTTGCTTTAATGGCCACGATCACTAGTTTTTCAGTTTCAACCTCAGTCTATCTCTTCCTGATTTATGTCATTTGAATGATTTATTTTTCTTGTTGCTACACTAGTCAATCTGTTGAATACATGATAATCTTCCCAATTGTGAAAGGCTGTGATGCAGATGCTTTTAGTGTAAATTATTCACCATGTGAACCATAAATCTATTTGGCATCCAAATTCTAGGAATTTGTTGATATTAACAATGAATTCAAAGGCCCATTCTACTACCCTAGATATGTCTTAAAATCTGGATTAAGGACCTAACTGAACCCTACAAACCTGACTTGTAAGGTGATGACTACTCAAACTTTTATAAGCTCTATTTAAGCCATATCTCTAGTTGATGTGAGACTAAACACTACCCTTGAGGTTGCAATTAAGGTGGCCCTCTAAGAGGCTGCAACTAAGGCGTGGTAAGGGTGACCACAATTAAGACGACTTTCTAACTCTCTTCTTCATGCTCAGGGCTACTAGCTTGGAGTGTAGCAATGCAAGTGTCCCAATGATGTATCTAGGATAGACTTTGAAACCATCTTAGAATATGAGCCAAGGACCTAACTCAATCTCATAAAACCGACCTGTAAGGTGAAGACTATTAAGCTTTATAAGCTCCATTTAAGCCATATCTTTAGTTGATGTGAGACTAAACACCACTCTTGAGGTTGCAATTAAGGCATTCCTTAAAGAGATTATAACTAAGGCGGGCTAGGGATGACTGCAATTAAGGTGGGTTTCCAGTATCTTACAATAATTTACAGCATCTGAAATTATCTGAGGATTAGTTTCCATATTTACTTACATTTCATGATTTGTTTCTTTATTTAATTAGGATTATAATTTAGTATTAGTATGAATAAGGGTTAGTGCTATATGTCTTTTTTAGCATATACAACTCATCTAACATATCAATATCAATTTTAGTGTATTCAATATCTTTCATCTTCTTTCCCTCCCTTTACCTAAAACCTCATAATTTCAACCCCCCCCCCCCCCTCTTTTTTCCCTGCTCCTTTAATTTTTTTTTAAAAAATGTTAGGATAAGCCAACCATCCCCAAAGCTTAAGATTTTGAGAAAAGTCACGAGTATTTTTATATTTAACACTCCCCCAACACAAGTCCTTTAGATATGAAGTGTGGGCCATGCACAATGGAGACAGTAATGATTGAACTCTAGACCACTGAATCATAGAGGCTCTAATAGTATGTTATAGACTAACTATCTCAAAAGCTTAAGCTTTACTATGAAGGCACATTAATGTTTTTACATTTAATAACAGATTGTGTATTTATGTGCAGATATGATCCTCGTAAGCGTTTAACAGCAGCACAAGCTTTGGAGCATGAGTAGGACTTCTTCTCTTCTCCTTCTTTGTTCTTGTGTGTATTTTGTGTATCTAACCGTGAAAAGTATGATTTAAGCTTTTTAAGTTATTGGTTTTTCAATGTTTACTGAAATCTTCACTTAGTTTTACATTTTTTCCCCTTTTATATTGTATTTCTTGATATATGGTTGCCATCTTGTTGTCCCCTATGGTGCACTGAAAATGATGTGGTTGCCATCTTGTTGTATCAATATAGTTAAGGACTTTGCATTGTGACTTATGGTTATATTAGTTCCGTTTTTGTAGTTCAGCTGTTATCTGACAAGCATCCTTATGCTCTGTTTGCCAGGTATTTCAAAATTGAACCATTACCTGGACGGAAGTAAGATTCTTCTTTCCCACTTTTGGTTATTCTGGGTTGGCTTTTATTCTTAAGTTCAATGGATAAAACCTGTTCCTGTCATTCTTGATTACTTTTAATTTATTTAAAATTTTGATTGGAAGGTTTATAAACAAAAATATTCATGTAGTTATTTTGTGTTCTATAAAAAAGTTATCCTTGTCCTCATGAAGCACTATTCCGCCAATGTTTATTTTCTTTAACTGAACATTTCTGTAAAATCATGCTCAGTGCACTTGTACCCTGCCAACTTGGAGAGAAAATTGTAAATTATCCCACTCGTCCAGTGGACACCACTACTGATCTTGAAGGAACAACCAATCTGCCACCTTCACAAACGGTATGCAATGATGGTTGAAAATTTGTTGCTACTATATCATTCTAAATTGCAATTGTGCTTACTTAATACATCGTTGGCCTATCTCAATCTTGCAAGTCTTGTTATAGATTTAAAATTTTCATAGAGCTGGGCATGTCAAAATAGTGAAGGATATTTGTCCTTAAATCGTGATCATCTTTTAATGAAATTTTATCGACTTAAGTTTACTAGGAGCAATGAATATTAGAGAAATTAAGGATGTTCTTTTTTTATGGATAAGGCAGCATTTCATAATTGTAAGAGTATTGCATATTGCATCTTTAGAGAAATGAAGGATTATTTTCAAATGTTTGATGTACCTTCAATTGTGTACACACAATTTATGTTATGACTTTGGGTTCAATTCCTTGGTGGGTGGTTTAGTCAATTCCTCTTTGTTGCCACAATCATCCAAACAATATTTGCATGCAATATTGGTGAATAGAATACAAACGATTTTCTCTGAAAGCCATGCGGCTTCTTTTACATTAACTATCTCCCATTTCTTAAAAATATTTTATATTATTAATATTATTGCTTAAACTTAGTTAAATTCCTATTTGAATTTAGTTTTCTAATTTTTGAATTTTAACACCATATAAAATTAATAGACATAGAGATAATGTGTTTTGATTCAATTTTTTTTTTTGTAATTTCCTCTTTAATTTTAAAAAGCACTCTGTTTAATTTATTCCTATCTAATAAAATAGAATTCTCATTATTTGCAATGAATAAATTTCTCATCATACTTTTCTTAAGATATGTTATTTCACCATTGTTAAACAATATTGATATGTTTCTCCTATATTTTTTTTTTATTATTTATATTTTTAAATTTATGTAAAATTTAAAAGTACCCATGCATTAACTTGTTAGTTTTATATTTCTTTCAGATAAGGGATCTGCTTGGAGATTATGTAGATGATAATTAACATTAATAAAGTTCAATTACATGGTGCCATGATGTTTATGAAAATTTCAATGATTTTGCTATGTCTAATAGAACATAGTTGGCTTTTTTTACCATGTTGGCACAGTTCGAGTTCAATTTTTATTAGACTAGTTGAAACTTTTGCATTTATTATTAAATTAGAGCAAGTCCTTCATTTGTGGATTGGTAATGATAAGTCATAGTTGGTATTAATGAATATTGTGAAAAAATACATTTTATACATGTCATAGTTGAAAATTTTAAATATATATTATATTACAAAAGTTGTACACAAAAAATGACAACCTAACCCTTTATTATATCATGAGTTGTCCATGATCTACAACTTGCCTAGATTATTTATTTAATTAGATAATTGGTAAGCTTTTTAAATTTTAAAAAACATAAAAACCAAAAGTTATTTAAATTGTATGTCATTTGACTTGCTTAATTTTTAATTTACAACAACTCCGCAAGTCATACACGACATATACAACATACGTATTTCTTAATTTTGTATGTAAGTCTTAAAAACCCTTAACTAATGCAGAATCATTTGTAAAGAAAATGCTTAGTTCTACTTCTGCTAAAATGTCATTGCTTTCCCTTCCTGTAGAATGAAGTTTCATTTTCTTTCTCCTGCTTACTGGGTGTCTACTCAATGAGATTAAATTATTTCTATTTTTGGGTGTTGTCATCTAATGCTGTAGAATGAAAAACAAGATCAAGATATCAAAAGTGAAAATACTAATTCATAGGATGCTTTTCGACCCCATCTATTTAATCAACACAACACAATTACAAAATAAGACTTACTATAGTGGCATTTAGCTTCCAACTACAAAGGTTTCAACCAGTGTTATTAAACCTGGTTCGACTTGGTCGATAGGACTGGAAACCGGGCTTGTAGCCGGGTCAGTTTAGTTACTTGATCATTTTATGTTATCAACTCAGTGTCACGTTATCAAACAGGTCCCGAACTGGACTAAACTGGTGTATTCACTTGGACAGGACTGTATGGAAACCAGTTGAATCACTCCCCTCTGGTTTTTTCACGTTCTCATAGGCTGAATTCTGTGTCCCAAACTGTCTCAAGTGATTCGACCAGTGATCCCCATTGATTCAGTATCTTTACTGAGTCAATGACCAGTTCAGTTAACTATGGTTTCAACCAATTATAGAAGAATTTGCGACAATTGAATTCATCAACGATATACCTAAAAATGAACTTTTTGATATCTGGCCATAACTCCTCTTCTATCAACTAACCTATCCTGCTAGATATTTTGTCAACTACTTCAAAAAAAATTCTGATTTTTGTAGCTAAAATTTGGATAAAATCATACTTGTGAGCATCAACACCCTTTTAATTCATAAGTTTCAACTGCCTACACTTCTTGTGAAGTATTCACAATTTCTCCTCACAATATCTCAATCACAAAACATTTTTGTTTTCTCTAGACTGCCACATTTTGATCCCAGTGTTTTAAATCCTGTATAGTGGTGACTAGCTCTGAATGCTATAATGGGATCGGATTGCAGGATAGCTGCTGTACTATATACATATAAATTCTCAAAATGATAAAAATTACTCAAAATTCATGACATAATAGGCGTCTCAAACAGAACATACAAGTAAATACTAACAGAAGTCAAATACAAAATTCCTAGATAGGATTCATCAATTATCATTTTCTAAATCTAAATCTTCTTTATCATTTTCACTACTATTACAGTTGTAGATTTCATTTTTGGAAGTTGAAATCCCAAAAAATAACCCCCTAAAAAAGCCATAGCATTTTTGTTCGGAGGGTTTTTTCCGAAATCAACACATACTGCTGCTATCCCTATCATATCCTGTCTGCTACAGCTGCTATTCAGCCCACTAATTGGTCTGCTATACTAATCCTCTCTGCTATGGAAGCCACTGTAGTGGCCAAGGGCCGCTCCATTCTACTGAACTGCTATAGGACACTATTTAAAGCCCTGTTTTAATCAACAACTTGTGTTTACACGATAAAAAATGAGAGCATTTTTGAAAAGATGATGGTGCAGATTTTTCTGCATTGGACTGAAGATTTAATATTTGCTTTCTCTTTTTTGTCTTTTGCCCAAATATCAGGTGGATGGTGTGAACATTTAACTGTCAAAATTGACTGTTAAATTGGATAGGAAGGGAAAATTACAATGAATTGTGTTAAATTATGGTATATTATGCTTAATTTAATATGTAAGGATGAAAGTGCAACTAGAGTAATAATTCAAAGATTAGGGTATAAAATGCTTTTCTTACCTTAAATTTTGAAATATTACAAAACTATGTAAGTCATCTATGCCATAATAGATTATATAATTTTTATAATTCTAAAAGTTATGCAATGTGTATGACATATGCAGCTGACTTAAAAATTATGTAAGTTGTATATGCCATATACGATTTATGTAAATTTTTATTTAAATATCTTTTCAATTTGAAAACTTATTATTTAATTATTTAATTAAATATGTAACACTGTCCAAGTGTCATATATTATGGATTCATGATAAAATAAAATTAAGTTGTCATTTTTCATGTATACAACTTTTGTAATTTAATTTAATTATGGAAGACTTGCACAAAATATATTTTCCTCATTAATCATCAAGACCGTTATAAATTTCCTTACAAAATTCATAGATGGTAGAGTAATAAATTCCAGACTTGCACTAGTTTGGATATTATACTAGTATAATTAAAAAAGGCAGATATAATTACTTAACTATTTATTAGTAATATGCCAACTGCCTTTTGTTCATATGATTGTCTGGTTCCTTGCTGAGCTTAAATATCTGTGTGTGTGAATAATATTAGGGTGAGCCTTGGTGATAAGGTAGCCTTGTGAACTAGAGGTTCAAATCCTGGAAGCATTCTTTCTGTTTGTGGGGTAAGACAGCATACATTTTCCCTCCATAGACCTCACTAGGTGGGAGCCTTGTGCTATGGGTCATCCGGTCATCCTGTATGTATGAATAAAATGCTGAGTGGGATTTGTGCATTTGATATCATTGTTCCTTTATGAAATTTAAGTTGCCTTGGTTTTAAAAATACCCATTTATGGTAAAGTATGGTTTTATACTAGCTTGTGCACAAGTTGTACGTGTAAACATGCTCTACTTCAGAGTTTTAATTGTTTAAATTTATTTCTTATTTCTTTTGAATCAGGTAAATGCAGTTTCTGGCAGCATGCCTGGTCCTCATGGGTCAAATAGATCTGTTCCTCGGCCAGTGAATGTTGTTGGAATGCAAAGAATGCCCCCTCAAGCAATGGCAGCTTATAATCTCTCATCTCAGGCAGCCATGGGAGACGGAATGAATCCTGGGGGTATCTCAAAGCAACGAGGTGTTCCACAGGCCCATCAGCCGCAACAGGTTTAGTGTTTCATGGGAATTGGGAAAGGGGAGCAAGGGTTTAACTTCTTTCTTTCTTTTGTTTTTTCCTTTTTGTGTTATTCAAATTTACTATGTTGAACAGTTGAGAAGGAAGGAGCAAATGGGGATGCCGGGATACCCTGCACAACAGAAGTCAAGACGAATATAAGGTAATGAAGTTTTGGACTTATGGCTCCACTTATTTGTGGCAATGGTGGTAGATTGGTAGTGGTAGCTGTCATAGATATAAACTTTGCTTTTTCATTGAATTGGGACTAGGTTGGGAGGGATACCTTTGAGGTGTGAATCATGTTGGCTGGAATAAGTTTTATGAGAGTTCTATGGGAAAATTTAAATTATGCTTGGATTTTGATTCTTGTGCTATGGTTCTTGAAAATTGTATGGGAATCTCAAAATCAACCATCACCTGATCCATCTCTTTACTAGTCACATGTTTTGTGGATTGTGGCAAACTTCAAATTCTACACATTCTTCATTTTATTATTCCAGCCAACATGATTGTACCTGTTGGAATACTTGAACTTAAGAGTTGGGAAACTCTTTATTTGCAAATAGCTAGTGAAATGTAATACATTGTCTCATGGTTAGGTTTCTGCTGGAAGAGAGACTACGTGAAGATAAATTTGGGGTCAATACTTCAGTGCCTGAACTCATGCAGGACATTTCTGGACAGGGTTTGTCTCAATACTTGCAAACCTCTCACTTTATTGCAATCAAAGATTGGGTGCATTCTTCTCTGGAATTTTGATGCTAAAATGCCAAATGTATGCTGGAACACCAATGAAGCCATAAAAGGGTATAAACGTATGAAAGGGTTAAGCTACTGTAAGCACATGTATATCATGATTATAACAATGCAATTCTATTGTATTTCTCAGCTTTTGGGCAAGATCAATGTCAGTGAAACCAAATGTTAATCATCCATTGGGTTTTCATAATGAAACTTTTCACGATTAAATTTATAATATGCTACTTTGTATTCGTCGAATATTTTGCCTCACATGATTGAAGATAGTTCAAATATCACTTGCCTTTGGTATTTCCGTTTTGAATTTTTATGTGATCACTGGAATCACAGACTTTTCACACTCAAGGAAACCTTACAGGTAACAGGTAACATTTTTCTTTATCCATAATTATTGAAGCTTTCTGTGAGTTAGATGTAAACTTTGTTCGGAGGCGTAGTAGTATGAAGTTATGAAATTGTTTTAATAAGTGTAGAAATAAATCTACAGAAAATGTATATTTTTCTGGTGCTACAGAGAAAATGTATATAATCTCATCTTACAATTAGTTATAAATAAATAAATACAAGAAAGATGATTTTTTCTTAAATGAGTTAGAATCCTTTGAAAAAATTAGTTCTGTATAACTTGTATTCAAACACTAAAAGAATGAACTGTGTATAACTCAAAGGTTTATGACTTTTCTCATAAACACACAGCCCATACGAACCCTTTCTTCACGTAAACTCCGTCACACACTAAAGCACTCTTTACCCTCACGAAACACACAATAGTTGTGCTCCCCTTTATTCTCCTACACGTATAGAGGTTCCATAAGACATACAAAATCATGGATGGAGCCCACACCCCTTTCCCTCTAAATGCTCCAACAACTTGTGATGATTTAGGGTTAGGTTTTCACATTAAAAATGATTATATAATCTTAAATAAAATAAGTTAATATATATATATTGTTTCTTATCATAAAAATTCGTTCTGATTTTTTTTTTCTTTTAAAATATTTATTTTGATCGTTTAGCTTAAATGACGATTAAAAATCATTTACAAAATATAAAATATTAATGACGTTATTTTCAAGTTGACAAAAGACAATCTTACTAATTTTTGTTAAAAACTATGCGTATTTTATATCGGAAGCAGTTATGTTTGAACTTATAAGACTATTGAAAATGACAAAATTTTCATTTAAGAATTTAATACAACTAAATATCTAAAACTCAAATTTGAGACTAATATTATTAATAGTCATACAAGATGGAAAATTCATTTATAATATGAGTAGATGAGATGTCGATTTTTGGATAAAAAAATGTCATCCATTTATGTTGTGAAAAGGGAGAAGAAATTCAATAAAGAAATAAAAAAAACCTTTAAAAAACTCTAAATTGATTAGATGGAATTAAAATAGAAAAAAGAAATAGCTAGATGAGTGGCTGTTTAGAGCTGCAAACAGTAGCAAGCAATTATATTCCGGAAAGAAATTCCAACTTGATGTGGGTAATGTTGTTGATGTTCTGACTCCAAAACAGGCCATTTACTTCTTCATTGCTGCTACAGAGCTGCACCTGAAAATGGATGCAAGAAAATGCAATCAAGGTTTTCGTGAAGACAAAAGGCCATAATTCATCAAGTTGAAGATAGCAGCATTTGGATTGGAATCAATCAGAACAAGTTGAAGAAAAAGGGATCATGAACAGGGTGTTTTTTTTATGTGGGGCTGGGAATAGGATCAAATGAAATTAAACCATTCCTATGTATTCACAGCCTTTAGAAAAAAAATTTAAAAAAAAAGGATTAATTTGAAAAGCCTTGTCTGTATGAAACAAACCAGGACTCTTTATTTGTAATTTCATATTAGACCATAGTTGGATCATTCCCATGTTTGACAATGCCAATCTTTATCTTACAATCCACCCAAGAGGGGATTTGAATTTGTAATCAAATATCTTCTATTCTCTATTGCGAAATTTTCCAGTTACATTGATCAATTGCTATTAGGAAAGCAATGCTATAATTTTTTATATACTGGAGAAAAACAAAAGATTGAAGAAAGAGATGAGTTTGCGGGAGTTATTTTAATTTATATAACTACGTGTAAATTAGATACGGTGGATTTTAATTTAGAATAAAGTACGTCAAATCCCAAAATACACATGCTAATTTGTTGAACCCTTAAGGCTTAAGGATACTGGAATAGAACTAGAATGAAATGAGCCAAAGTTAATACTACGCCCAGACAGTTTGTACTTGTAGGATATCCAACCAAACCCACGAGCATTCACCGACACAAAAATTCACAAGCATTTACTTGAATGTTTTTAATCTTTTTTCATTAATTAGTTATTGCATTGTTTACTTTTGAAATATTTGGTCACTAAACAATATAGATATTTATTTGTTTATAAAGAAAAATAATTTATTCATTTTGTTTTAAAGTGATATTATTAAAAGTTTATTCAAATATTAAGAATTGTTTCTTATGGAATAAAAAATCATATTTAACAACTTTATTTATTTAAATTATAATTTTTCGTTGAAAGCAATCAATATCCTTTTTTTATTAAGATAATTTTGTTATTTGCATATAACTTATATAATTATATGTTAGGTTTTTAGTTGTACATCAAACACTGAAAAAAGATAAGAATTTATCATTTTTATTCTTTCCTATTTTTCTCTTATTTTCTTAGTCATCCTTATCATATCTCATGAAAAAAAAAAGATTTTGTTCTCATAAATAAGCCATTCTTATTGTATCCTTAAATTTAAACAAATCCATTCAAATCCTTGAGTTGTATTATATTTAATTCATTTAAATGACAACAATTTTTCCTCCAATTAACCTTATAAGTTTAGTATTAAGTTAGAACAATCATATTTATTAATCATACTAATAATTTATAAGAAAAATATTGTTAATCATACTAATAATTTATGAGTTTAATGATTATGAATAAATTATAATTTATTGTTAATATGACTTTTAAAATTATTATAATAAAATTCAACGTATTTAATGAGTTGTAATTAAATGAAAGTATAAGATAAAATTGTTTTACACGGTAAAACACAATCAATTTAGTCATAATGTATATGGAGAAAAAGAATTAAGACGAGAAGATCTGAGGAGTCCAACGAAATAGGGAAAAATAAAATAAAACAAAAAAGAAGAAAGAAATATATGCGTTATGAAGTGTGTAAGGAAAAGGATAGAAAGACGTAATTCGTAATTGGGATGTATGATGTACGTGCAGAGAGAGGTGAAAATATATTGTATTGTGACTGTGAAGGGAATGAAAGAGGATTCAATTTCTGTAGTTTATAGTTTAGTTGACAAAGTAGAATTTTTGAAAAAAGATTTTAATTTGATATCCTAAAATATACTCTGAATATCAAATTGATTATTAATAAAAAGAAAAAGAAAAAACAATGAAAGAGGATGGGAAGATAAACACAGACTCTCCTAAACAGAACAGTGGCAATGAATGATTTGTGTGGAATGGGTGAGTAAATAAGTCGATAAGTGATAAGTGAGTGAAACGCCGCATTCAGAACTCAGAACTCAGAAGACCGTGTAACGCACTCCACTGCACTGTTGTTCTCTCTCGGTGAGTCACCTTAATCTGCGATCTTTTCTTTTTCTAACTCAATTATTAAGGGATTTTCACTTTCATCTTCCCTTTGTGGGTGGGTGGGTGCCGCCCCATCAATCAATCCCTTATGCCGCTCCAATATTACATTCTAGCACTACTCTACTCAATTTCAAACAATATCACTTTCTCATTTCTATATTCATTTTTCTTTATCCTTATTCACTCTATCATCTAATCTCTGCCTTTGGCTCCGTCTATTTCTCTCTTTGAACTTTAGACTTCTCCCCTTTTCTTATTCCATTTATTTTAATTTGTTACTATTTCTGTGTATGCTTTTTCTTTTTTTGTGTTGTACGCTGTTGCAGAAGAAGTCTCTGCGAACTCAATTACGTTAACCTTATTCAAGTATAATAGAATGTTCCAATAATCTGAAATATCCAATTGTGTCTTTGAATCTTAACACAGAACTTATCAGATGAGCAGAGAAAATACGCCAGCAATGGCAAAGGAAGAAGTCTGTGATGATGGTTCCTCCAGTGTTGAGAATGTGGATTTAGAATCTCATGCTCGAATTAGTCTCGACAAGGATAATGGCTTGGGAACCTGTCGTGTGTGCCAATGTACCGAATCTGATAAAAAGGCAGATGCCGCACTAGAATTTTTGGGCATCATTCCAGGTTCAGAAATGTGTAAAACCAAGGGGGAAGTGGGATCTGATGGTGGTGGCGATGGAATTCCCGAAAATACGTCTCTTGACAGAAATAATGAGAAAAATGCTGGTATGGTGGAATTTGTAAGCCCTAATGGGGAGGTTTTCATTTGTAAAAGCGATTTGGAACTTGGTTTGTGTCATCAAGATAAATTAGTTGAACTTGGATGTTCTTGTAAAAACGACCTTGCTTTAGTACATTATGCTTGTGCACTTAAGTGGTTTGTCAACCATGGATCTACCATTTGTGAAATATGTGGACATATAGCAAATAATATCAGAATTTCTGACTTCAATAAGGTTGTTGGTGCTTTGAAGGAGTATGAAGTATTGAGGGAAAGAACTGCTAGTGGGGATCCTGGTGCCGCACATGTTCATGCAAATGCTGTTGTGGATCCTGATGCTGTGGCTGCTATCCGGAGGCAACGGCTAAGTGAGATTGCACTATGGTTTTGTCCTTATAATAACAGTCACAATAACAACATCAGCAGTGTGGACACAGTTTCACAGATTGTTTCTGAGCAGCCTTTAAGTATTGTTACTGAAGATGCTGCCCCCACACAGAATCCTGCAACCAAGTGGGCCGTGGAGGGTACAGGGATCCTGCTTGCTACGGGGCTGCTTACCATCACCCTTGCATGGCTTATAGCTCCTCGTGTTGGAAAGGTATATAAAATCTAGTATCAATTCTGATAAGTACCTAAATTTACTAATATATTTATGTGACAAGTTCTTATATGCCCTTTCTTTGCTGGAATTTGCCTGTATATGCATACATGGATCGATACCATGATTTTATATAACTACTTTTATTTTACCTTCAACTTACAAAATTGTAGGATTATATTTTGAGGTTATAATATTGATGCATGCATTGAGGCAGGCTTAATGTGTTACTCATGCATGGAACAAATATACTAGTTTGGGTCTCTATCAATACTAGTTTGGGAGAACATTTGGGTAGGAAATGTTTCTACTTTAGAGGCCTTTCCTTTCCAGTTTCATCTCTCTAGTCTACGTTGCTCAACTCACCATTAGCTGCTTTTATTCTATTTAGGGTCATTCTCTATATTGGGACTTTCATTTTAGTGTAGCTTTGAATGACAGTGAACTACAATCCATTTCGTTCCTACTTGATTGTATATATCTCTTAGCCATTAATGATTGGAAAGTTGGACTTTGAATTTCTGTGGAGAATATCTTGCATATTTTCTTTTCTCTTTCCAAGTCTTACTTCTAGTTTTCAAGATTCCTTCTGAGCCTCAACAAACCCATCTAGAAGCCTGAAGGTTCCTCCAAGGTCAAGTCTTTTTGTTTGGTCGATGGGACTTAACAAGATTAATGCAAATCACTTGTTGCAATCGCATGGGCAATCCCGTCTCACTTTCTCTTGATATGTATGATGTGTGCACATCTAGTCTAGCTAAGAAAAGCATGCCACTTGTTTTGCATTGCAAGGTGATTATTTTCCTTTTGAACAATTTTTTTGAGTATCAAGGTGCACTGGCTGTGTGTGACGGCTAGAACAATTTTTTATGGGTAACTATAAAACATGCCACTGGTAGTTACTTAACTTTTAAAAGCTCTAGTAAAAACATATAAAATAAAATCTTATGTGGGCCTTTTTAGCTATCCTTCAGTTTGTGTGGTTCAAACGTAATGCTTGTATTTTGAAGGGTGCTTCTGCTCCTAAATCTTGATTTGGTGGTCTACTCATGGCTACTTCAAGAGAGGAACTACTTTGGATGGGCAAAATGATTAAATAGCCTTATTGCATTCTTTGTTTTTTGGTACACTTATGTGTGTTTGTGTGTATATATTGCTTCTTCCCTATTGATTTTGGTTAGAAGCATCTGCATAATACCGCCTGTGTTTGTTTTCCAGAAAACTGCTAGAAGTGGTCTTCATATCTTACTTGGAGGAGTTTGTGCTTTAGCCGTGGTGGTTTTCTTCCGCTTTGTAAGTACTTTGTGTACCTTCCTTTTGCTTCCCCACATATTTTGTTAAATTTTATTCAGATTTGGTTATGTTTGGCTAGATTCAAACTTGACTATGTTTCTACCCAAGTGAAGTATGTCTCCTGTGAAAGATACCAGTGACCTACTAGGGAAAAAAAAACTTGACTATGCTTTTAAAAATAATTGAAATATAAAAGAAGACCCTGACATATAGTTGATTTCTTCTCAATTAGCATGGATCTTTGAAGTTTGAATAATTGAATGAATTATGTCCAAATTTATCGTGTCAGGAACTGTGAAAAAATATTGAACATGCTTGAACTTTGTGGCATATACATAACTGCGCTTTATTTATTTGAATCCCGGTGTCAGAGTCTAATTGTTCCTTTTGTATACTTCTGGTTATTGCAGTTTGTGCTTACCAGAATCAAGTATGGACCTGCACGTTATTGGGCAATCTTGTTCGTTTTCTGGTTTCTTGTCTTTGGAATATGGGCTTCAAGGACCCATGGTGCCCACACAACATGATCCCATAGTGCAGTTGTTATACTATTGACAAGTGTACCAATTGTTGTCACAGTTTACAAAATTTGTAGTTAAGATCGTCTTCTCGGGAACTTGGGTTACTCAGTTCCTTGGTAATATTAAATAGTTTAATAGTTATATACATGTTTGATCGAAAATTTATTGGTTTGTTACAATAAAAGTAAATAATGTAAAAGTTGCAAGCCTATAATTATGAGAAAAGCAATGAAAAAGGATTTGAACTCAATCAAAAAAAACATAGGATTAGATTTCATCATTTGGCTCTTTAGTATCTTAATGAAATTTACACATATGAATCATTTTTTACTGTAGTTGATGCACACACTAAATCATATCATATCGATTTCTCGCATATGACATTTCCAAGAGTAATTATCAAATATTTATTCCTCGCATATTCAATAATTATTCCAACATTACAAATAAGTGTAAGATCATAATCAATACGCTATGATTTATTCCTAATAACATAACATAGAGAATAATTTTATTCAATTTAGACTCTTGAGAGTACTTTCCAGTCAAACTCAAGAGCTATTCATGAGACTATTGATTAGATAAAATTAAGCATAAAGAGCATGATGAGGATACCGACAACAGATAGAAAAGATTTATATATACATGAATATCAAAAGAGATACATTAGAGTATGAAAATTACATTCAATCCTACATAGAGAACTAGTCACTTAATGAATATTCGCTCAGGCGAGACTTTCTTGCTGAGGCAACTAGAAGACTTCAAGTTGAAGAAAGCTTGGGTCACCCATGCTATTGATTATCGCTTAGGCGAATCTTGGACAACGAGTGCATTCGTCTAGGCGAATCATTATCACCTATACGAGAAAATCTACTGGACAATCTTCTATTTTCACAGATTTCATTTGCCTACGTGACTCTGGTCTCGCCTGAGCGAAGAAACATGATACTTTAAAACTCCAAGTACTCAGGAATCAACTATTCATTTCTCCAAAAATGTTTTCCACTTCTTCCACCTTACTTCCATCATATACCAATCTTTTAATCTACAAAATTGCATGAAAAAAAGTTGGATAAACCTTCAAATTATAAACAAAACATTTAATTCTATTTTAACTATCAAATAACTCAAAATTAAGGAAAGTTTTTAAGAAAAGTTCTTGAAATCACAAGTGTCAATATTCAAATCACATATTAATTAAAATATAACACTTATCAATAGTGCTTTAGATCTTTGTTAAGTCATTTGATTGTTTTGAACAAAAAAAATCCTTCCCACCTCTCCTTAACATTTCCTTACTATCTTGAATTTTGAGATTTTGAATAGATATTCATTATGATAAGACTTATGAGTCTATTTGGTAGATTCTCATATTTGTTCAATGTAAAATGACAATTATGTTGTTTGCAAGCTAGATTTATGAATTCTAGTTGTTTTTAGATCTTTCACGCACAGAACATTGTATGGATGTGGGTGAGCATGTGTAATCCTGGGCTCCTTATGGACTTGGTTGGTCATCAAAAAGTATCCAAACTAGAGAAATTGCACAGTGCAAACCATTCGTTAAATAAATAATAATGTGGTACTTGCCAATGGCTAGCCATAAAAAATATCACTCTTGATTTCTTGCACATGAGACTGTATTTTTGGTTACTTCCATTAGCAAGCTCATGCCAACACCTTTTTTTATTTTTATTTTTTTTACAAATACTAATCAGTATCTTGTGACATTAATTAAAGAAACAAGAAAAAAAAATGAAAAAAGAGTATTTATTTTATTAGAAATATAATCTCCATCTCTCGTCGAAACTCAACACTATCCACAAACTTAAAAAGGAATTTAGCATGGTGAATAAATTTCTTTGGGGCATTTGTACCATTCAAATAAAAGTGAAGCAGGAACTCAATCATAAAACTTAAGAATGTGAATTTCTTCATCCAAACAAGTAATTTTAAAATTTCAAGAAATTCATTTGATACAATTTAATTTTTGTGTATTTAAAATTTTCTAAATTCTTCGTCCAAACACACACTAAAGGAATATACTGCAAAATCCTCATAGGGACACTTCCAAAAACAAAAGGTTGGCAATATAAGCTCCGTGGATGCTTCAGTTCGTAACGGGGCCACATTCTTTCTATCTTTCCCTTTGAAATTGGTGGGACGCTACAGCAACACTATTAAAACTAAGTCAGCATTCTGAATTAGTACAATTTTTAATGGAGGATACTGTTTAATACTCAACCGAAAAACTTTACAATGGCATGGAGAAAACTGTCTGATAACAAGCTTGGGATTGGAGCTGAGTTTTGTGCAATCTATACTAGTGGAAGACCACATAATTTTATATAACTATGTAGGATAAAAGTTGAAATAGTGGATTTACAAGTTAATGGATATATAATCTTCTTTTATCCAATAGAACTCTCGAAATATCTTATGAATGACTTGTATGAATAGGGAGCTATTTTATCCGTTAATACTATATGGATGAGAAACATAAGTGGAAGGCTTATCAATTAAATGAAAAATGGAACTAAAGTGGAAGGTAGAGACGTAGATTGAATATTAAATATTTATTCAATTATAATAAAAATAGCACAATTAAACAAGTGTTTCTTCTTGATTGTGGGTTGCAATAAATGACGCATCCACACTTACTTGCTAGATGCACATATACTCCCTCACTTTTAAATATTTATTCAATTATATATTTTGTCGTCCTTAATTTTGTATATTTGAATCTTCTATCCCAACTTTTTTTTTAATTTGAGTAAATTATAATGAATTTAGGAATTATTAGACATGTATTCCTGATTACTTTTGCTTCCGTGACTGAGGGTGTCAACTTTTATTGAAATGGCGAAACAACCCTTATGACTTAAGCCCCCTCATTTGTTCTCACCTCTGATCTTACATACTTTGGGTATTTTTTTTGTTCTCATTCTTACATTTGTGTTTTCTTATCCCTTCCTTCAAGAAAGCTGATTTATTGAATTTGCACCGACATTTGTAACAACTACCGCTCTACCGCCACCGTCAATACCTTTCCCTAATTTATTATGCTTTTCATATTTTATTATATTTAATGCCGATAAAAAAAAGGCAATAAGAAACACAAAATCTTGTATCGATTTCGTGTATGAAGATTTTGAGTTATTTGAATTGATTGTTATTCTCTTCCTGTGTTACTCATTTTTCTTTTCTTTTTTCCATTACAAATGAGGAAGACAATGGTAGGTTGGTCCATGTATTTCATTAAACACGCATGGGCAAAGCACATGACCCCTTCTAGTTAATAGAAGCCAACGGTGTTAATGTGCAGGGTTGTCTGTGTAACAGAATGATAAAATTAGGGGAAGTTTACTTAGGAGTAAAATAACAAGGGAATGTAAGTGTTATAAGGCCTAAATATTGGAGTAGTCAGAGTAATTTGCCTCTCTTTTTTTATTTTTTACATAAATTGTCTCTCATAGATCCTAGATTTACCACTCAATTGGGACAATTTTCAAACGTGTCTATGTCTATTGTGTTGGGCAGGTAGACAAAACAAAGCCACTGTTCTGTATCGTGATTGTCACTTTACTTACACTTTTGTCTTTAACTAACATAGTACACTAATTATTGTATGTACTAATGTATTTTTACTGGCTTTTATCAATTGATCCAAGGGTTGTGACATATAAAAGATGCATGCATGGAACGGTTAGGATTTAAGAGACCCACGTGAGTTCGCGTACGACATAAATTCCCAGCCACTCCATTACCAAACTTGACTTGAGTGCACAAGATTTTTTTCTCTCATTGCTAAACTAAAAGTCTACAACGTTTCTTTTATTTTTGGCTATGTCCTTGTCAAATTACCCATGATTAATACCAAGTCTTTAAATGTGTTAAACATTATCTTCCTATTTTTCATGGCTGAGAAATCATTCCATTTCCGGCTTATATATATACACATAAATGCAGCTTCTTTTATTTTTAATATTAGACATCACTACCAAAGATCTTTCTTTCAGCTTCTTGTTCTACAATGAAAAGCCTCTGCCTTGGGCCGTTTCTTGCTGCTAGGTACGTATTTTTCTAACTTTTGAGCTTATTTTCTTCTACCTTTTGATTCATTAACCCAGTGATTGTTCATATATTATTTATTTTGTGATGATGAAAACTAAGATGATCAATGCAACTTGATGGGAAGCATTATCACCCAATTGAATAATAGAATTGCCCAAAATATGTTGAAAAAATAAAAACTACCATTTCATCATAATTGATGAGCCTCTTACTCCAGTTCTTCCTAATAACAGTGCCCCAGTTGGTAGAAGAGCCTATGGAGGCCACTTAAGCAGAAAGTGCTTTCAAAAGCAACTTCACTTCCACTCACGTTGTGTTGCTTTCTCTTCATTCATGTAAGCCCTCTCTCTCCCTCCACCTTTTGGTCATGGAGCGTTTTAATTGTGTATTCTTAACTAAGATGTTATTTTCATGTGGTCTTCTTGCATGCATATGTATGGTTTACCTTGTGAAGATGTTCTGCAACTATATCAGTGATGCCAGAATTAGAAGAGAAGCAAGTGTTTGATGGAGAGAAGGCTAATTTGCTAGTTAAAGATCTCAGAAAGAGCTTTGATTCAGGCATGACTAAGAGCTATGGATGGAGGGTTTCCCAGTTGGAAGCCATAGCTAAGATGTTAGAAGAGAAAGAGAAGGAAATTACTGAAGCTCTATATAAGGACCTTGGAAAACCTCGACTTGAAGCATTTATAACCGAGGTCTTCAATTTCTTGCTTTTATAATTTTGTTTATATGCTTCATATGCCTTCTGTTAGCCATTAATTTATGGAATTCTTTCCTTTTTCTTTTTTTCTCCATTCCCTTTTGTCATGATGGGATTTGATGTTTCCATTTGTCCAGTAATCTCCTCAGCCTCACCATCATCATCATGGTCACCAGATTTGATGTAAGTGTTTCTTAATGCAGATTTCCCAGGCTAAATCCTCATGTAGTGAAGCACTTAAAGAGCTGAAAGAATGGATGAAGCCTGAGAAGGTAAATTGCCAAGAAAACACAAGTTTCAACATGGCTTTATTAATTAACAACCAAGCTTCTTTCTTTTTTTTAACCCTTTTAGGTGAATACTTCAATCACAACATATCCATCATCAGCAGAGATTGTGCCAGAACCACTGGGGGTTGTGTTGGTCATCTCAACATGGAACTTTCCTTTCTGTATGTAGAAGATGTTCCCTTTTCACTCTATTTATATATCTAAACCGTATTTGGTTATAATTGAGAACAGCTTTTCTTCATCTCAGCCAATTTCATCACTGTGGAGCTCTTGTAGTGGGATGTATTTGTCCTGTAAATAAAACTCTTCGGCACTCTTTAAGTTTTCTTTGTCAAAATTCAAATTTCACCAGTTATTTCAAGCTCTAAACTTATTTGTGCTCTCTGTCTATGAATTTAGCCAGAGGTTAATATTCCCTTGCTTAAACTTTCAATAAATTAGAGCCAAGTCTATTATACTTTTGTAACCTTCTCCATATCAACATAATCTTTTGATATTCACCAATCATGACTTGTCACTATCTAATGTGTTGACTTGGCATCTTCTCCTTGTCCTTTCCTTTCCATTGATTAGTTCTTATTTCCTATCTTCAGTGTTATCAATGGATCCAGTCATTGGAGCCATTTCCGCAGGCAATGCTGTGGTCCTGAAACCATCAGAAATTTCTCCAGCAACATCATCACTGCTTGCAAATTTGATCGAACAATATCTAGACAACTCTACCATAAGAGTTGTTGAAGGGGCTATTCCCGAAACATCTGCACTCCTGGATCAGAAGTGGGATAAGATACTTTATACAGGTAATGTGTCTTCTAATTTCTATTGTATCAATATGACAATATCCTACAAGATCATACCATATCAAACAGATTCATCAGTCTCAAAGAATGTATGCAATGTGAATAGTAAAATATCAGTGTTAATAGTATGGTCCAATTGTTTGATATTATTTTCTTTTGAAGCTGTATGAAATTTGGCTCTATTTTAAGCCATCCCATATATATGTCTAATTCTAGTAATCACTTATCATAAGTTGCACCAAGAAATTTGAGTTGACACTGTTGAAGCTTTCACTTGATTATAAAGTCACACGTATTTAGTTCATTTAACATGCTTACTTCATTACAAGGTTCCATGCATGATAGACCAGCTTTTTGCAGGTAGTGCTAGAGTAGGTCGCATTGTCATGGCTGCTGCTGCAAAGCATCTTACTCCAGTGATTCTGGAACTTGGAGGAAAGTGCCCAGCTGTTGTTGAATCAGATGTCAACTTACAAGTAACATCATCAATGGATCTTGTTATTTACTCATCAATGGATCTTGTTATTTACGCATCAATGTAATTTCATGTATAACAATCACTGAATTTTCAGGTTACTGCAAGGAGGATAATAGCTGGCAAGTGGGCATGCAATAGTGGACAAGCATGCATTTCTGTTGATTATATCATCACAAGAAAAGAGTTTGCCCCAAAGCTGGTAAGGTTGCCTCAATATTACAAAATTCTGTGTGCTGCCTAATAAAATATATTACTCTCGATAATTTCTCACTCAACAGGTAGATGCCTTAAAAGAAGAATTGGAACAATTTTTTGGTAAAGATCCTATGGAGTCAAAAGACATGTCAAGAATTGTGTCTCCAAACCAGTTTGCGCGGCTTGTGAATCTCTTGGATGAGGATAAGGTATCTGACAAAATTGTTTTGGGAGGTCAGAGGGATGAGAAGAAATTGTGAGTTGCATTCCCTTTTTAATTTTTAAGATTGCAAATATTACTTATACTATATCATAACACCAATTCTTCCTTTATATTGCAGAAAAATTGCCCCAACTATCATATTGGGTGTTCCTGAAGATGCTATGATAATGCAAGAGGAGATATTTGGGCCAATAATGCCAATCGTCACTGTGAGTACTAGATCACAATGAAAAAGTTAATTTAACATTTAAGACTTGTTGGCAAGGATTATGGATCTTTGTCAAGAAAATAATTCTGTTCTTGATGCAGGGAAAACATGTTTCATTTATTATAGGGAAAAATATGTTTTTGTTCCCTTCGGTCAAACTTGATTTTGGTCCTTATACTTTTAAATTGATGGATTTAGTCCTTCAACTTTTGGAAAACATGTAAATTTAGTCCCTTTTCCAACTTTGTGGCAGTCAAAAACTGTCACTAAATGTTAAGTTTAAATGTGAGGAGGGACTCAATTCACATATTTTCAGTTGCAGGACTAAATTCATCAATTTAATACTATAGGGCCCCAAACCAAGTTTGGCCGAAAGTTCAAGCACCAAAAACATATTTTTTCCTTTATTTTTTTTATGCTCACATTTTCCCCTTTATTATAACTTAACCTTAATTTTCTTTTCCAGCTGGTAGTGGCCATTCTTTCGTTCCAACTCCTTTGCAAAAACCATAACTGATTCCTGTTGACCAGTTTCATGTTCCCTGTTACAACTGACAGAGACCCTAAAACACCAGTTTTGAAACTTGCCTCTCTTTTTCTTGTAGTATGCCACTGTGTGAATGAGAACATATTAAAAAGATGATTTATTCCTTCAAATGTTCAAGTGTATTGTCCAGATTCCAGAAAGATTTCACCCTTCAAATATCAAGCAGTGTTAGCATGTGCTGTCTATCTTCCTTATTTCTCTTGTTCCCCTAGTTATTTCCAACCAAATTTACTCTTACAAAAATTATCTCGGGAAGGACTTGATATGTTTGTTCATATTTAGCATAAAGTTGTTATATTTACCCTTACATTTTTGCAGGTAGACAATATAGAAGATTGCTACAGTATAATAAAATCAAAGCCAAAACCTCTTGCTGCATATCTCTTCACAAACAATGAGCAGCTGAAGAAGGATTATGTGGATAAGATATCTTCTGGAGGGATGCTCATCAATGACGCCGTCATCCATGTAAATATTCTCTTCCTACAATTTATACATGAAAAATTGTTGTATGCTAACATAATTTTCTTCAATTATGGTCATATTTTCATAAATCAATTGTTCTCTGATAGTGCCCCATCTGTAGAGGGAAAAAGAAAAGTTATGCTCTCTTTATTTGGCATCTTTCATTTGCATACATAAAATGATTCAACTTAGCATGAGAGAAATTCTGATGGTTGAATGATATAAGTTGACTTTAAAAACAAAGTAAATAATAAAGCACTTGATGAACTTGGGCCTCTATCTCTAGATGATTAAGACTTTGCAACCTAATTTTTAATAGCATGCAATGAAATGCAACCTGAAAATCCAGAGCACATATATTTATCAAATGAAACCAAAACTTAAAAATTTAAGCTAGTATATACATGCATTTAAATGTGTTTATGTGTAGACACTTATCTATATGCATGCAGGTTGCAACTCGTGGGTTGCCTTTTGGAGGAGTTGAAGAGAGTGGAATGGGTTGTTACCATGGAAAATTCTCTTTTGATAGTTTCAGCCACAGGAAGTCAGTTCTCTATAGAAGTTTTGATGCAGATTCTACCATTAGGTACCCTCCGTATACACCTCAGAAGGAAAAATTATTGAAGGCCCTTATTAGTGGCAATATTGTTCAAATTATTCTTTCTCTTTTGGGGTGGTCTTAAGGATGATAAGGTCCCTTTAAAAAAAAAAAACGTTCATGAATTAGAAGTACTGTACTAAAACAATGTGCAAGGGCAGTGACTCGTGGCTTCCCACTTTGGTTGAAGTGGCAAAAGATAATTACAATTTTCCCCTCGAGTTTTCAATCTCATGAATCCTAATAAAAAAAAAAAACTCATGAATCTGTTCTTTGATTGCTATTCCGCTCTAAATTAATGAATGAGATATCGAAGACAATGTCGCTGCTTGATAGATTAGTGGTAAGCAGCACAACATATGCTTCACGGCTTAATTATTTTCAATTTTTAGTTTAAACTATGATTGGCATGGAGTTATTCTTTTTTTCCTAATGGAACCTCAAAGTATTCTCATAAGTTTAAGTCCTTTGGGTTGCCTATAAATTAATTCTCGGTTTAAGATTTATTCATTTTTTTTTTGACAAAAGGATTTATTCACACTTAAACTTCTTTGCTCATTCCCAGTGTATTATGTAAAGATTGAAAATTTGGTGTAATTTTTTTTATTGTTTCATCTTTCTCCCATTAAAATTGAAGTTTCGGTAATCATATCAAGATTATACCTAAAAAAAAGTAAGTCGAAATACAACTTGCATCTTCTAGAATTTTTTTTTTTTTTTTTTTTTATCGTAAGAATTGAACATATTATTAAAAATTTTACAATAACACTCGCCCACACGATTTAACCAACTACTAAGCTAAACCCCCCTTGCTTACATATTCTCTTTTATGAAAAACTTTATGGGGGACGTTTAAAACATGCATGCGACAAGAAATTCTTTTTCTTTACAATATTAGACCGACTATATAAATCAAACAACATTACTTTAATGTACATTTATGTCTGAGATTAATTTAAATGTATATTTTAGTTATATTTAAAAATTAAAATTAATTTAATCTAACTTTAAAATATGAGTTTAATGCTTATGTATTAAATAATTTTATATTATCAGAAAATCATAAATTAATGTTTAAAATATTTTAAATTAATTATTTTAAAAGTCAATAAATTTATTATATATAATAAATCGTAATTGAATGATTATGTACACAGTTATTGTGTAACTTTTTTCTCTTGTAATATATAACCGTACAAACCATTTTTCTTAATTATTAAAAAATGTGAATTATAATTAAGTAAAGTTGAAAACAATTCTATAATGAAGGATTTAAATTCTCAATAAGGATTAATTTTATATAAATGTGGTGAAATTAAAAGAAATCCAAATTCTAAGTCGTTTTGTATTATTCTGACTGTACAAGTGCTTTTAATTTGGATTAGCAACGCAGACCCCAAATACGTTGGATTTTATATTATCTGTTAGTATTTTCAAAAATTAAGTCGTGCATTCGGGGTCTGCGGGCCCACAAAAAAATAATTACAAGTTATTTTTTTACTGAATAATTTCAATTAAAAAATAAATTCACACAGACCAAAAATAAAAAAAGTTAACTTAATAAAAAAATATTTAAGTCTTAAATTAGAAATTAACTATTCGTCATTATATAAGGCAATTTTCGATTTGTCATTTTGTAATTCCTCATGGGCCCAACCCCATCGCTTAGGGCCTACAAATTTACAGTGCTTTTATTGCCGTATACTATTTTTCCATAGTGATTATGAAACCGCATAAATTTGACGATACTAGTACTTGTTTGAATATATAAGATCCAATTATTTAATTTATTAGAATTAAAAAAATAATTAATTTAATTGATAATAATAAATTTATTTTAAATTTATAATTTTTTTAAAAATTATCCTTCTCATTAATATTTATTTCTCTTTTAATTATTTATTAATATATTTTTTCTTTTCTTTCACTAGAATATTTTTAGTAAAAAAATAATTAATATAAAAAATGTTATAAATTGAGACTTATAAAAAATAATAACTTAAGTCTTATAAATAAAAACATAGAAAATACAAATAATATGAGCTTAATGTTTATATACTAATGTAGATCAGTTTTATATAATTATTTAATTATATATTATTATTTGAATTATTTAAAAAAATTAATAAATTTATCATATATAATAAATTATTTTAAAAATCAACGAATCCTGTAATTCAAGAAAAACGTGCCAAAACTAAAATTTAACAATAGTATTTTGGTTGCAGTGTTGGAAGGAGGAAAGGAAGAAGTTTCCAAGAAGCTAACGAAGAGTCTCACAAAAGCTGAACTAACACACTCGTACACTGCTTCCAATTCCACCCTCTCTTCCATTTTTTTTTTCTTTCAACTACTCTGAAGGGTTGTGGATTGTGATATTCTTTACGAGGAAGAAAGGAACCAGAAGTCAAAGCATGAGAAGCAATCCCACTTCCAATGCCGAGGTTCTTCTGTCTTTTCTTCCTTCCTAAACCCAATACAAGGTTGTCACTTTTATTCCCACCAACTAGAGAAGCCAAAGCAATTCCCATGAACAAAACCAACACTTTCAACAAGAATCAAGTATTTTGATTTAAACTCAACCCCTTCACTCTTCTATTTCTTTTGTTCATTCATACATTCAAATAATAAATAAAACAATAAAAGAAACAAGAATTTGGTTGGATAGAGAGAGAGGGAATAAAAAAAGATGAAGATGGGGAAAGTGGTGATGGTGGTTGCAGTGATGGTGTTGTTCAACATGTCTTCTTGTTCTGCTTGGTTTGGTGGTAACAAACACAAAAGTGGAAGGAACTCGATTCTCCCAAGTGAAGCCACGTCATCACGGTCAAGGCTTTTGAACCCTGCTGGCTCCTCTATTGTGCTCCCTCTTTATGGCAACGTTTATCCTGTTGGGTATGTACATAGCTTCAAAACTTTTCCATAAGAATATAGCAAAAACAACTTTAGTTATTTGTTCCCAACAAAAAGCAATCTTTTGAGGACATTTATAATGTATAATTTCTTTTTTAATTAAAGTGAAACGTCTTTTGATATTGATGGTGTGAAGGAAGTTAGTATTCTAATATAAATCAGTTTATTTCAATTTTCAATGTTTACAGGTTCTATAATGTTACTCTTAATATCGGTCAGCCAGCAAGGCCTTATTTTCTTGATGTGGACACGGGTAGTGATCTCACATGGCTCCAATGTGATGCCCCTTGTACTCATTGCTCTGAGGTAATATTTCACTACCTATAACCTATATGAAAAGAAAATCCCCCTAAAGTTATTTCCTTTTAGAATCTTAATAGGCCAACCACCAATTTGAAGTGCCAACCAAAACCTTATGAGATTGACAAGCTCATCCTTTCTTACAGATGCAGTGAGAGAATAGAGATACATTTAATGTTTGTCTGTTTGAATTTAATTTATTGCTTATTATTTTTCAGACACCCCATCCACTCTACAGGCCCAGCAATGACTTTGTACCCTGCAGGGATCCCCTTTGTGCATCCTTGCAGCCAACTGAGGACTACAACTGTGAACACCCTGATCAATGTGACTATGAAATTAATTATGCAGATCAGTACTCGACCTTTGGCGTGCTTCTCAATGATGTCTACCTTCTCAACTTCACCAATGGAGTCCAACTTAAAGTTCGGATGGCACTCGGGTTTGTTTACTCTCCAAGTCCAAGCTTTGCTTCACCACCTCTCAGCCATTTTTACTTTATTTGTCTATGAATGGTTTCTTGATGTATTATCATTTCTGCAAGCTTGCTTTTAGAAAAGGCCTTGAGATAAAATACTCAGCAAAGTTGTTTGCGTATCTTAACTGCAACAGCAATTAGTAAGTACCAATACAGGTTAGAATGATTTGTACAAGTGAATTAGGTTGAAATACACGAGCACTGAAAGTGAGAACTTCAGAATGGACCCTTGTGGCTGCTTACTCAAGTCTATGAAACTGGTTAATTTGTGTGTTGATTGTTATGCATACTACAATTGAGAGATTAAAAATAATTAATACCAGATCAATTGTGTTTTTCATGGTATATGTTTCCCATTCAGGGATAAGTAAAATTGTTTTTCTTTTTAATCTTACAAATTTCTTATGAAGTCCAGAAATCCTGAGAAATTGGATATATTATCTTTATATAATATGCTTTAAGTATTGCCTAGAAAAATTTCAGAAGAACACTCCAATGTTGTGTGATCGGAATATGCTTGATCATGTCATCTTTACATCCCCGGGTGATTATAATTTGTGTCACTTTGTATTTTTGTTAAGAAATTCTTAATAGTTATCTAATACACCTCTCTTTTTTATACCTTTCTACAGATGTGGATATGATCAAGTATTTTCTCCTTCTTCTTACCATCCCTTAGATGGATTACTTGGCCTTGGAAGGGGAAAGGCCAGCTTGATATCCCAGTTGAATAGTCAGGGCTTGGTACGAAATGTGATTGGACATTGTTTGAGTGCACAAGGAGGAGGGTATATCTTCTTTGGGAATGCATATGATTCTGCTCGAGTGACTTGGACTCCAATTTCATCTGTAGATTCGTAAGTACACCTGAAGAAATCAGATGCCCATTTTTACATTTTCCACGTGTTCTTAATGATTCAAAGTTCTCTGTGCTTTGTGTCAGAAAACATTACTCTGCAGGGCCAGCTGAACTTGTTTTTGGAGGAAGGAAAACTGGGGTTGGAAGTCTGACTGCTGTTTTTGACACTGGAAGTTCTTACACTTACTTCAATTCTCATGCTTACCAAGCACTACTTTCTTGGGTCAGTTAAAACAATTTTCACTATATTCTCATATTTGAAGTATTTCCTTAAGCATGAGGCATTTTTTCTATAAGATCATGCCAGTTTCATCATTAAGATTCAAATTGTAAAAAGAAAAAATAAATGAATAGAAAGTACTTTAACTTAAGTAATGGTTTTGCTAATGTATATGGTATACCCTTGAGGCTGATTCTAAGTAACTAAAAGTAAAATGATTTTATTGGAGAAGAAAGGATTTTATTTTATACTTTTGTGCCAGAAAATAATGGAAGGTTATTTAAGATTTGTTCAATTTCCCAAATGTAGCTGAAGAAGGAATTAAGTGGAAAGCCCTTAAAAGTAGCACCTGATGATCAGACTTTACCTCTCTGCTGGCACGGTAAAAGACCTTTCACAAGCCTACGTGAAGTCAGGAAATACTTCAAGCCTGTGGCACTTGGTTTCACCAATGGTGGAAGAACTAAAGCCCAATTTGAGATCCTTCCTGAAGCTTATCTGATAATATCTGTGAGTTCTACACTCTAACCTATCAATATCTTCTATGTTTGTTGACATTTTTTGCTGCTATCATATTTAATGGATGCATTTCATGTCTGAATGCCAACAAACTGTACGTTCTTGCCAGAACCTGGGAAATGTTTGTCTGGGCATTCTAAATGGCTCTGAAGTAGGGTTGGAGGAACTGAATCTAATTGGAGGTAGGAATTTTGTTGTGTTGTTACTATATCTTTTCTTCTAGTTCCCATTTTAGATAATGGATATTACGATTCGTTAATTCCTAACTTCTTCAGCAGTTTTCGTCGAAATGTTGTGTAAACTCTGCACTATGTAAATCTTGGTATTTATTGTTTATGCAGACATATCCATGCAAGACAAAGTGATGGTGTTTGAAAATGAGAAGCAGTTGATTGGTTGGGGACCTGCAGATTGCAGCCGTATTCCAAAATCCGGAGATGTCAGTATTTGATCATAAAATATGCATAGTTCAGGCATGCATAAGGACGGTATCATTATGCATGTTGTCCTGCAGTTTATAGAGCAGGGTGATAGTACTATTGAATACCAATTTATGTTTACTTGTGATTTGTGAATACAGTCTTGTGTATACTACTATTACTATATCAGTATATTGGAACAGGTATAGAGGTCCATCAAGATAAGGATAAAGGGTATTTATTGTTGTATTGGTGTTACATTCTAATTACCGAGTTGTGATTCAAAGGGTAAAGTCAATGTAAGTTGATGCAGTATTGGATATACATCAAATATTCTGTATTTAGCTGGCAGATCTCATGCATCTTCCTTCTCAGTTTTCAACGATCTCAAAACTATCCAAGTTTGACTGCAGAAAAACTAAGTTGCAGTTCTTTAAGTGTTTTTTTGCGATTACTCTTTAATTAGAATTGAAGTTTCTACTCAATAATTCACGTAATAAAATTTTTGCATTTGAAGGTTGGTAATGGTATAGATTATAAAGGTGAAATTTTAATATTAATTAAATAACAAAACCAAACATATTTAAAGATTTGACTCCTCTATAATAAGGATATAGTATATAATCTCGATTGTTGATGAAAAAAATAAAGTGTTGATATTTAACATATGCATGATTTGTGATGTATATATACGTAATATTGACCATTGATTTTCTTATCACCGAATGAGATAATGTTTTTTTTTCTTCTTCAAAAGTGAGCGACTCACTTTGAAAGAATCAGAACCCTTCCACATAAACTGCTTACTATATCTCAGGTTTTCTATAGATACAGATCCCCAAGCCATAAAAATGAAAAAAGTTAACAATCCCAAAGGCTGAAATATAATTTGTCTATAAAAGAAAAGTTGCCCTCCCATCCAATAAGATAAAGAACCACTACTTTATAATATCCATGTCTCTTTTTTTGGTGAAATATAATAACCGTGTCTTCGCCTTTGGAAAGTACGCGCACTACGTAGCACCTGTTTTGTGTTTTGAGCGTTTATTTGCTTAGTTGTTTTCTTTCAACATCGTTTTTGCTTTTCCCATAATGTCATTTGCTTCAGACACATGTTATTTTCAAGCTGCCAAACATTAGGGCCATGCTAGGCAGCACCATTCCAAAATACACGTGAGAGAACATCATAAAGGCAAGTTTAATTTTAAAGCAAAAAAAAAGCCTTTTTCACGAAGACGAAACCTTGCATTACATTTTCATTTCATTGCTGCTTACTTTGAAAAATGAAAAAATATATAATATACTTATATCACAGACATACAAAGAAATTCTACTACAATATAGCAATGGAACAAGAATTTTCTACGAGGAGTCCTTATATAGCCCTTACAATTGATCTCTTTTCTTTTTTTTTCCTAGTGATCAATGGCAGTCAGATTCAACAATCCCAAGAACAGACAGCAAAACAAAGCCGGCACGAGCAGTAGTTAGGTACAGTAGAATAGTAGGTACGCTTGAATGTGATTTTTTTTATTTGGGAATGAATTTTAAAAATTAATGTGAGATACCAAATGTTTAAAGTTTCTTAAAAACAATCAGAGAGCCAGTTTGACACAGCCTAATAACTGTACCAAAAACACACTCTAATAAAGTACTAATAGTATATATGATTACTTTAAAACTGGGACGAATATTCTTCCCCTGAAACACTGATTACTTAAATTGAATACTGCCTTTCTTTGACCATTAGGTGTGACCGTGTGTGTCAGAGGCTCATTCGATAAATTAACTTACTTCTCCGATGGCTAAAACATGGCACAGCACACAAATTAAGGCAGCAATGTGCACACACAAATTTTAGGTGTGCGTATGTAAAAAAAAATACACACAAAGATTAAATGATACTCCTCTTTCCGTACTAAACAGTAAAATGATCCACACTCAAATTTTAGGCCATCCTCTTGCTTTTAATAATGATAGTATGATACTAGTAACAGGTACGAGGTCAAAAACATTGGATAAATTATTCAGAGTTGCATGCATTTGGTATATACTACTAATATGCATAATTTAATTTTTCGAGAACATTCTCATCTAGGGGATTAGAAAATGAATGTGAAACCTAGTTCCATGTGACGTGGTTGGTGATCCTAGGCGAACGTGGATAAGGACTTTGGTCTAATATGGAATCTACCCGGATGTTACCTCGTCGACAAGTCCTTTCCCATACAACCAATTTTATAGGAATCATAATTTCATGTTTTGGCCCTTGGGATTCTGATTTTGTCAAATTTCAAACCTTTTTGGTTCCCCTTTGGTCAATCTACTTGCTATCCTCTTCCCTTTTCTTTTTTTCCAATTAAATTAGCAACATTTATTTGTTTATTAGTAAAGTTTCTTTTCTTAGCAAACCACACACCGTTAATCAAACAAACAATAATTTATTAATATTTAATTCCTCTATTTATCAAAAGTCATGTACTTTTAATTCTTTATCAGAGATTTTAACCATATGTTTATATTAAAATATAAAAACTAAAAATATATTAAATTTTTATAGGGACTAATTAATCTGATTATAGAAATATTTTGATAGACTAAAGGTATATTTTATCTAATTCAATAAAAGTAATTAAATTTAGAGTATGTGCGAGACTCAGTGTGAACACTTGATTTGCGTTAGAATTTCTACTAACTGTTGACTTAAAATAATAATGATTTTTGTTAAGAATCAAGCCCTCGTGCTAGTTTGTCTGCTTATGGATATGATTTGAAAAAGATTTTCTCCATCTTTTGGTCCTTGAAATTTTCCTTTGGTCACAATATTATGAAATGGAATCTACTTACGTCTATACTTGATCACCAAGTTTTCTAGCTCCTTTTGCTCCATACATAATCATGATACATGCTCGCCGCCGTCTATTTAGTGGTCCGAATCTAATAAATTATTTGTTTAAATTAAATAAAGATATACTAGTTTAATGAACATAATTAATTGATTGAGTATTATAAATGAGTTGATATCGTACTCAATTTTTAAATATATGTATAAAAAATGAGCATAGTTAAGAAACATCTTTGTCAATGGTAAACCTAGTTGGATGTAGAAAGAGGCAAGAGGTCCAAAGGGATATGAACCTTTTGTCGTCTAGTAGTATGTTTGGCACCGTCTGGGAAGCTTCTTCATCCTTCCCACTGCCTTGTGCACTAAAGGACAAATATATAATAGACAAAGCTTCAACTAGGCTAGGACTCATCTTAGTTAACGGGCTAGCACCTATTGAAGATTGAGTTGGCCCATATTATGCTGAAAACCACGAGGGAGTTGCTATTCTCACCCCGTTATTTTTTCAGAAACATACAAGATGACACTTTTCCCTAGGCTGTTGCTAGGTGCACCCAACAGTTTATGTGAAAATACGTAAATACCCCTGTGGTTTTTTTTAAAAATTTGTGCACCCAACGCCTATTCCTCTTCTTTTCCGTGTTCCTGTTCTTCTGTTCCGCGAGCTCAGTTCATCTTCTTCCGCGTTCCTCTCGTCTTCTCTTGCGCTTTGCTGCTTTTGCGACCACTGGGTGTTGTTGCTTCTGGCGAAGTGGTGGTGGTGTTGTTCACCATTGTTGACGGCGTCGTGGTGGTGCTTTCGTTCTTCTTCTTTGTTGGTGCTTCTCCGTCGAGGTAAGCGTTTTGTGCCTTTTGCTTTCGTGCTTCCATTGTTGTTTGTTTAGTGTAGTTGGTAGTTTGTAGGCATTACCCGCATCTTAGATGATGGTAGGCTTCCAGTGTTGTTGGTTTCGTGCTTCCATTGGTTCGTCTTCTTTGTTGTGTATAGATGATCCACAACCTTAAAAAACATGATCCATGTTTGAGTTATGCGACGCACGAAACATGCAGATCAAGTTGATTCGCGTAAATTTTTTTAGTTTTTAAAAATTGAAATTATAATGTTTAACAAAATTTTTGCTTTGTATTAATTTATGAGATTTATATTTTGTTTAAGATGGGTTTGTTTAACTAAAGCATGAGGTATGATGCGGAAACATGGGTTTGTTTAAGATATTTTGTTTGGTGTGAATTTATATTTCGAAGGTTTTAGTGGTTTATTACTTTATTTATGTCCCGTATGGTAGTGAATATGCAATTGAAAATAGGAACACAAACTAATAGTTGTAGCTTTACCTTGAACACAAACTATTAAGTTTTGATCAAGTTTAGTGACTCATTAGAATCCTAAAAGGATGCTTAAAAAATTTGAACCCTATAATCCCTTTTAATGACTTTCTAGAGCATTCCTACATCCCTTGTTTGAACTTAAAAAAGGGACACTGGATTCAATGCAAGAGAGCCCACTGAGTTCTCGGAAGTGTACATGTACACATACCCTAGTGACATGATACCTTCTACCTCTTTGTTCTTAAAAGTGTACATGTACATGGATTACTTTATTTTTCCTTCAAAGCAACCTATAATCAAAATCCTAACTGAGAAATTAAAAACAAAAAAAACACTCAAATACGTTTGTGGTAGAGATTTGCAAATCAAGGTTAAGACTAGAGGATTAGGTTTGCGTTAGGTAGGGTTGTTACCAGGGGTCTGGGGAGAAGAGGGGATAGTGATGATTCTGACGGTGCTCCCCAGCGTCGAAGGCCGACGGCATCGGCACGCAGGCGACGGGTACCTGTCATTGTTGATGATCATGTGCCTACGATACCTGCGGACTCGGCTGCGGTACCAGAGGATACCGGTGCACCCATGGTAGATGCTGACGCACAGGACATCGGTCTAGAGACTGACGCATAGGATATTGGTGCACATGATGCTGTAGATGAGCCTGAGGGATTTCCGGGTGGACCCAGGGACCCAACAGTGCTTACGGAGTATGCTGACCATGTTGCAGCCAACGTATGGTTTGGACAGGTATTTATATATTCAAGTCTGTTAAGTATTCTTTTATATTGAGTTTTTGGTTACTGATTGACGCTATTTGAACAAATTGTGTGTTCCTTTGTACTTCAATTTAGGAACGTCCTGATTTGAAGTTATCCTCCCATGAAAGGAAGGTGCATAACTTGGGCAGGCTTGTTCCTACAATTGAGGACATGGTTGCTGGGACAAGATTAAGTCCTTTGATCGCGTGCTCGATAGACACCGACGATCGGGGACTTATATCCTCCTTTGTCGAGAGGTGGCACTGGGAGACTTCTAGTTTCCATCTTCCTGTGGGGGATGCTTCGATCACGCTGGACGATGTCGCGTCTCTTCTCCATCTGCCGATCGTTGGCGAATTCCATGACTTCCAGCCTCTGCGCACCGACGAGGCGGTGCTATTGTTGGTTGAGTTACTGATGGTCTCAGCAGAGGTGGCCATGGCCAAGACAGGCCAATGTGGTGGACCATACATACGCCTGCAGTGGCTGCGAGACGTATACCAGTGTAGATGTCAGACACAGCACTGGATAGTTGCCGCTCGCACTTATGTTCTGCATCTTTTGGGTTGCACTCTTTTTGCAAATAAGAGTGTAACCCATGTTCATGTCGTACACTTAGAGGTCCTGCGTGACCTCAATCTTGCTGGGTGGTATGCATGGGGAGCTGTTGGCCTCATCCATATGTACGATCAGCTTAATGATGTCAATCTCAGCACTAGCCGACAACTTGCTGGTTACATCACCTTGTTACAAGTAATTAACATGTATTTCATAATTTAATTACAACAATATTTTAATGAATGTATATTTAATTAACATGTATGTTTTTCGTGTAAACCCTGTAGTGTTGGATATACGAGCACTTTTCGTCAGTTGCGGAGTGCAATGCTAATTCGAACTACGACAAGGTGTCACCACGTGCGTGTCGATGGATTGCGATAAAGAAGACTGTGAAGAAGGTATCTACAACGACGTACAGGCAGCGCCTGCATCATCTGAGGATCCTAGATGTTTGTTGGATGCCATATGTGGAGCACCGACCTGTGTAGGACTTTCATCCGATTTCGTGCTTCTCGAGACAGCTCCGCTGGGGGCCTGTTGTTGTCAGATACAGACCGGAAAGGGTTATGCGCCAATTCGGCTACGTCCAATGCATTCCTGCACACCCTGTCCATTCATGGGTGTCATATGATGATGTGGATGATACGTGGACGCACTACTCAGACCATCTGGTGGCAGTAGGTGATCTATGTGTTGTGCCAGGTCAGTGTGCGCCTAACTACATAGACTGGTTCTTCATTATATCGCATCCATTCATGACTGCACCACAGACGGATCCCTTCTCGAGATGCATATGCGACGCAGCCCAGTCATATCCCTCATGAGGCAACACCGACATCGACACATACAGATCCTGATGCGGACAAGCCCAGACATGCAGTGGTAAGTGTTACTATTTGGTTAGATGTATGTCATTTACTTCAATTATTTTAATACTAATTTATATAATTCGTTTGTTTTCTATTTAACAGGAGGTTTGCCATGCAATCACAGAGGCTTTGGAGCAACATCTAAATGCGCCCGACACATCGACACATGAAGAGGTCATCCAAAAATGCCTCAGGATTGCCAGGGGTGTCACAGAAGACCGCAATGTGTATGTGAGGTCTCGACGTAGACGGCGCATGGATCAACAATAGTTTATTCACACTTTATATATCATTAGTTTTTGACGATGTATTTGACTTAACATTTGTATATTTTAAGTTGTTTTGATTAATAATATTAGTGTTATTTTTCCAATTATGTTTAAATTACTTGATCCGAAATTTATAACAAATTCATTCGAAATTCATCGACATATTATGAATGGAAGTAAGTAAATTAGAAATGTTAAACTAATATTACAAATGTCATTTAAAATTAAGTTAAACTTTTTTAAAAAATTCAGTCGCCTGCGGATCAAGTTGATTTGTGGAAAACTTGCGGATCAAGTTGATCCGTGTAAGACTCGCAGATCAACTTGATCCGCGTTTGGTCCGCGAGTCTTACACGGATTAACTTAGTCTGCAGGAGACTTTCGCAGATCAAGTTGATCCACGAGTCTTTTATGGATCAACTTGATCCGCACAACGAAACATCGAAGGAGCATTTCTAGTATTTTTAAGTGATGTTGGGTGTACCAGCAATAACACTCGGTGCACCTAGCAACACCCCTTTCCCTCCCCTGTTTCCTACACCTCTTTGCCTTCCCCTTCCTCTCACTCCTTGCACCTCATTTTTCCTCTGTTGATATATATATATATATATATATATATATATATATATATATATATATATATATATATATATATATATATATATATATAAAATTTAATTATGAAATAGTTCATTCTTTTAATATAGTTCAATTAAAATTAAATATTAATTATGATACAAATTAATATCACAATTAATTTATTTACTATTAATGAAAAAATTGTATAATAATTAATTTGATTATTTTTATAATGAATTTTTTTATCATGATTAATTCAATTTTAATTAAAAAAGATAATTTATATGATACTAATTAATAATTACTATTAAAAAGATAAATTGTATCTTAATTAATTTAATTTTAATTTAAAAAGTGATAATTTATATCATCATCAATTTGATTGGTTTAAAAAGGATAGATTATATCTACAATTAATTATAAATTTATTTCATAAAAAATTAATGAAACATAAACATATTTTTATTGTGTAAGAGAGGAGTGAAAAAATACACAACTAACAGAAATATATGTTGATTGTGCAAGAGGGTGCGAAAAAATACTTTGTATAAAGTATACTTTAATTTCTGTGAAGTCATATACTTTCATAATGTCACTCACTGGCACCCCATCAATGATTTTGAAGCTGTCGCATAATTTGTTACATATAAACAATATTACTATAAATACATATATGTATATACATATATGTATCTATATATATATATGCCTGACAGGTTCAGAGAAGAGAAGTACTTGCAAAACCAAGTCTCTTCTCTTGTCTCTTAGAGAATAGTCGTCATGACGTCATCAGAGAAGGAAAATTGGGTGGCTTTGGTGATTCTGCTGCTAGGGTCTTGGACATTAGCAATGGCAGAGGTCACATATGATGGGAGATCCCTTATCATCGATGGCCAGAGGAAAATACTCTTCTCCGGTTCCATTCACTATCCTCGCAGCACTCCTCAGGTAATTGTAATCATGCCTTTAATTTCCTCTTCATCTACGGCATTTCATTCAATCCCCCTAATATGCAATTCATTCATCTTCTATATTATGTATGTATGTGCGAGGGTTGGAAGTGTCCTGAAGCCAATTTTCTCAAAAACACCCCAGTTTACTAAAAAATTCTGAGTTTGAAAGAAGTTTATAATTAAGGATGGAAGGAAAAAAGGAGAGAGAGACTCTTTATTCTAATCTTCTATCAATATTTTAACAAAAATGATCGATTAATATTGGTTGGCTGATATCAATATTTTAACAAAAATGATCGATTAATATTGGTTGGCTGATAACAAAAAAACAAACAAACTCACTTTTGTGCTGAAATATAACTTTTTATTAGAAGAATGACAGTAACAGTAGTAAGCAGTAAGAATTAAACTTACATAAGTGGAAACTTTAATACAATGTCATAAAAAGCTGAAGCTGTTAGTTGAACATAAATAGGTTTTAAGATTGCTTTTCTTACAAGATAGTAGTATATATTTGGTTGATCGGTGATCGGTAGGTACATTTCAGACTTTTCCTGCTTTTATGAATATATGTCCAATAGTTCAGACGGTGAATTAATGGAGGCTTGATTCCTGATAAGACGGCCTTAAACAACTGGTTTTATCATGTGTTTTGTTTGGTACTTGGCTTACGTTAATGCCAAAGCCACATTTTTGGAAACTTGTTTATGAAAATGTATAGTTAATTATGCACTAAGAACAAAGTCTAGCTGGCATAAACAGCTGTATTAGGTACATAATCGAATTATGAAAATTATTGGAATACAATGAAGATGTAAGCATAATACTATCAATTATTTAGACAGAAAAGAGCGGAAGAGAAAGACAAAGAAGAGAGAACTTTGAGGAATTTTGATAAAACCATTATTTGCAGATGTGGCCAGCGTTGATATCGAAAGCAAAAGAAGGAGGACTGGACGTGATTCAGACATATGTGTTTTGGAATCTACACGAGCCTCAATTTGGACAGGTTTTTTTCTTCATCACATGTGTCCAAACATTAATACTTATAATTTTTTATTAAATAAAATTGACTTATTTTCACTTGTAGTAAAGAAGTTAACTGACTTGAGTGTGGAAATAATAAAAGGGAAATGAGATTAATTTAAGCTGTACATGCAAAGTAAATACATATGGCAGTATGATTTCAGCGGCAGATATGACTTGGTGAGATTCATAAAGGAAATACAAGTTCAAGGATTATATGTGTGCCTCAGGATTGGACCTTATATCGAAAGTGAATGGACATACGGGTAATTTAATTTATTTCCCTTCAATCTTCTCTCTTCCTTTTCTTTCTCACTGTTTATTATTACTTGTAGGGGATTCCCATTTTGGTTGCATGATGTTCCCGCCATTGTATACCGAACTGACAATCAACCCTTCAAGGTAATTACAAAATAAATAATTCTAAACTCACTTATTATATTTTTTCTATTAATCCTTCTATTTTTTTTATATCATAAATATTGAATAGGTTTTACATTTTAGAGATATTAAATACATTTACTTTTTATTTAATGTTTTCTTTATAAAATTAGAGAATTCATAAGAGAATATAGCATTACTCGTACAAAATTCCATTGATTTTGTGAAACTACCCACTAAAATCATCCTAGTCGTAAGAAATATGAGTAGTTTGCACAAAATCTTATATTCAAAATTTATTATTATCATTGTACACAAAACAAATACATTTTGTACGTTTGAAATAAAAAAATAAAAAATGAATCCTTTTTTATATTTATTTATAACTTATGCATTTCAATGTGTAGCTCTACATGCAAAACTTTACGACGAAAATAGTGAGCATGATGCAGTCAGAGGGTTTATATGCTTCTCAAGGAGGCCCAATTATATTGTCACAGGTATGATTCCTGCCGAATGAGTGATTTTGATTTTTGAACCATGTGGTTTACTAAAATATGTTGTTGTTGTTTTTCATTAAATCGTAAACATGGAAAAATAAAGATTGAGAATGAATATCAAAACGTGGAAAAAGCATTTGGAGAAGACGGATCGCGGTATGTTCAGTGGGCTGCAGAAATGGCAGTGGGCCTCAAGACTGGCGTACCGTGGCTTATGTGCAAGCAAACTGACGCTCCTGATCCACTGGTCAGTCCCATTCAGCCCAACTTTTAATTGTCACCAATTTAGCACTTTTTATTTAAATTTTTTAAAGCAAAATATTAAAAAAATAATTTTCAAAAAATAATATTCGATTATTTCATAATTTATTAGACATTTTTATTTTAAATTATTTTTTTTCTTTGACAAAACAATTTCTTAGTCTAATTTTTTTCATTAAATATTTATTAGACTGCCAATGGCTTAGAAGATTTTTCAGTAATTAGTTGGCAGCCTTTGAGTTTTGCTTTTTTATGCAGATTAATACATGCAACGGGATGAGATGTGGAGAAACTTTTACAGGACCAAACTCCCCCAATAAGCCTGCATTTTGGACAGAGAATTGGACTTCTTTGTACGATTCATTGATTCTAATAAAAGGCTTTTTATTTATCATATATCCCAGCTAATCGTTTTTTTCTCTCTCTCTCTCTTGAAGCTATCAAGTTTATGGAGGTGAACCATACATAAGGTCTGCCGAAGACATTGCATTCCACGTCACTCTTTTTATTGCAAGAAAAAATGGAAGCTATGTCAACTACTATATGGTATCAATATTAACATATTCAACTCTCTTGACTTAATAGGATCCCTCTCCACTCCTCTCTGTTGCTAGAATAACCTCTAAGTTACATATTTTTTTTGTTGTTGCAAACTTAGTATCATGGTGGAACTAACTTGGGGAGAACGAGTTCTTCTTATGTTATAACATCTTATTATGATCAAGCTCCACTTGATGAATATGGTGAGTATAGAACATTAATTATTCTCCTACCTCTACATCCACATTGCTGGATAATTATAATTCTCATAACAAAAGTGTATATCAGTATAGAGAGGTTGAGCCCAATTGGTTTTAATAATTGGATTTAACTCCTCTATGCATATATCTACTTTTGCTTGTCTAAATTTTTATTTTTAAATTTTTGCATTAGGTCTGTTAAGGCAACCCAAGTGGGGACATCTCAAGGAGTTGCATGCAGCTATCAAGTCTTGTTCTACCACTTTATTGGAAGGAAAGCAGAGCAATTTCTCTTTAGGTCAACTACAGGAGGTGAGTACTTTCATTCCCTCTTAATTTAGATGTTTATTTTCACTAATTAATTGCATTTCAACTCTACATTTGGACTTTGGTTTCAATTCAATCAGGGCTATGTTTTTGAAGAAGAAGGAAAATGTGTTGCTTTCCTTGTAAACAATGATCATGTGAAAATGTTCACCGTCCAATTCCGCAACAGATCATACGAATTGCCTTCAAAATCAATTAGCATTTTACCAGATTGTCAAAATGTGACTTTCAATACAGCAACTGTAAGTTAACACCTTGTCAGAATTATTAAGTAAAGCGTGTATGCTTGATGATTATAAATAACTCTAGTGATTAATTTTTTGATTAACTTTACTCTTTTATTTACATTCATGCATAGGTAAATACAAAGAGCAACAGAAGAATGACAAGTACAATACAAACTTTCAGCTCAGCGGATAAATGGGAGCAATTTCAGGATGTCATCCCTAACTTTGACCAGACTACATTAATATCAAACTCATTACTTGAGCAAATGAACGTAACCAAAGACAAATCAGATTACCTTTGGTATACTCTTAGGTTAGTTATACACAAATACATTCACTTATCTGACATAAGGGTTCAAATATATCTGACATGCCTTTTTATCTATCGAATCACATATTCACATCACTGATGGTGTAATTCATAAACTTGGTACTAACGAATTACGAAACTAATTGATTTTGTGAACAGGTTTGAACATAATTTATCTTGCAGTGAATCAAAACTCACTGCTCAGTCTGCCGCTCATGTTACCCATGCTTTTGCAGATGGCACATACCTAGGTAAATTAGAATCATCATATATATATATATCTCAAAAGGCATAACTGAAAATTGAACCCTTTAACGAAGGTCAGAGACAAAGAGTAATAAAAAATAAGAAGGGAAAAAAATAAAATAAAGAGTGAAAGAGAATCTAGGTTGTTTAGATGGTAATTTTCCTTTTGTTTATTATTTGCTTGTTCAACATAAACAAAGAAAAGATGATTAAATGAAAAAAATGGCTGAATACTGATATCATCCAAATATACCTAGTTAATATACAAATATAATTATGAAGAAAGTGGCCTTATATGTTGATTAACTCTGGTAGGAGGAGCACATGGGAGTCACGATGTGAAGTCATTCACCACACAGGTCCCCCTAAAGCTAAATGAAGGGACAAATAATATATCTATTCTAAGTGTTATGGTTGGACTCCCGGTAATGTATCTAGCTATATCTATCTATAGCACAGCTTTTACTTATTTATTACTATCATCTTTCCTTATAGTTAACACCTTAATTACTTTCGATATCAAAGGAAAAACTGATTTTCTTTTCTAATCAAAAGGATGCAGGAGCATTTCTTGAACGAAGATTTGCTGGCTTAACTGCAGTGGAAATTCAGTGCAGTGAAGAGTCCTACGATTTGACCAATTCTACATGGGGATATCAGGTCCGCTTTGCTCTTGTATTATGATGAGTTTTTATATAATTAAATATTATATATGTGTTTTCCTCGTGGAACTAAACCATATTATTCTCAAGAACATTTAATTACTGCAAATCTGTTAGGTTGTATAGATTTAATTGGACAGTAGGACATTGGTGTCATGTACGTACGTTATTACAGGTTGGATTACTGGGAGAGCAATTAGAAATATACGAAGAAAAAAGTAACAGTTCTATTCAATGGAGTCCACTAGGGAATACTTGCAATCAAACACTCACTTGGTATAAGGTAGTTGCTGTTTATGCGATCCAAATGGCACCATTTTTCTTTACCTGAAATTAATATAGAGTGATGATCATACTGTAGACGGCATTTGATTCACCCAAGGGTGATGAGCCTGTTGCGTTGAACCTTGAGTCCATGGGAAAAGGTCAAGCTTGGGTGAATGGGGAAAGCATTGGTCGTTATTGGATCTCGTTCCATGATTCCAAAGGCCAGCCTTCACAAACGCTGTAAGTTACATGAAACTCAATTCTGAAATTCTATCTTCACAAAACTCAATTCTGTAAAGTAGCTTTTGCGTGCTAATGATGGTTTTTATTTTTATTACATTCATAGGTATCACGTGCCTCGGTCGTTCCTCAAAGACATTGGAAACAGTTTGGTTTTGTTTGAGGAGGAAGGTGGGAATCCTCTTCATATCTCCCTCGACACTATTTCATCTACAAATATTTCATAGATACGACAGTTTTGTCACCTATAGAATCTTTTATTGCATCCATCATACATTCATAGTATTATAGTAAATCAATTGATACAAAGTGTAATACTCTTCAAAGCTTGAACGGGATACTCTTTGGAATTTGTTGTAATAACTTTTAATATTAAAGGAATCAAAGAGTCAAATAGAAGGGATTGTGTGATTTTTATCTATTTCGTTAGAGTACAAACGTGGAATAAAGTCACGATGGAAATGCAACTAATAAAGTAAATTCCTCTTCAACGATTTGTGTTTTCTCTTTTAATTTGTTGCAAAGTTATATAATTTTTACAACATATTTTAAAAAAATCATAAATAATTTTTGTTAAGAAAAAATGATGAAATAAAAGATACTATTTTTATTAAGTTAATGGTCGATATTTGGCTAAAAGTGATACCAACTAATAAGGTTGAAGACTAATAGATAATCTATCTAAGCGTAAAAATTACAAAATAGATTGATTTGATTTCTTCTAACATAAAATTTTTACTTGCACTGACAACAAATTAATTATTAACATTTATCAATAAAAAATAATATAAGTAAATTACTCGCATATATAGCATTCAAATGGCAAAACGGAAAAGGAATATAATTTCATTTAATAAAAGTAATATAACTATTTCTTTTATAAAAATAAAACCAACTTATTAACTAAATTTTAAATACTACTATTATCCAATTTTCCCATTAATTATTCTTAAACAATAGTTTTATGAAAGAATTCTTAAATTTTAAACAACATAATTAAATGAGCTTTTCTTGGCATATATCTAAATCCCTTTCAACTTTCGAAGTTTCATTTCTATAAATACCCCATTTCTCCCCATAACAAAGCGTACTTTTGTACCAAGTTTGCTCTCTTTCTTCGTGTCTTGTGTCTTGTAATATTGTGTGTGATTTCTTTACTACTATAAACAAGGAGAACTATTATATATTATCATCAACAGTTTCCCACACATATTTTCTCTGCTTTAATATCAGTTTCATTTCTGACATTTCACCAAATTAAGATGCCTGAGAACCCTGCAGCCACAACCAACCTTCAAGTTTTTGGCATCGAAGATGATCTGCCTTCGCACTCACAGAATAACTCCAAATGCTATGATGATGATGGCCGTCTCAAACGAACTGGTGCAAAAAATTCATTTTAGCTGTTTCCACTTTTACTTACAATATTACAGAATAGTGCACAACTCTGTTTCATATGAACCATACAATATAAAATTTAGTTAGAATGAATTGGCACGGTAAAAAGCATTTTAATACTGTTATCTAATTATAATTTTTTTACGGTAATTTTTATAATAATTATTTTAAAAATCATACTAAACTAATTTTTAATTTGTTATAAAAAAAATTTACACTAATAATGTATAAAATTTAGATTAGTATATTTATTGACGGTGTAAACTGTGTAAAGAGTTTTTATACCACCGTCCAAGTTTGAGTTTATTGAGATTAACAATAAATACCTTTAAATTATACTCTAAAGTTTAACTTTGTAGTATAAGAGTTCCACTATTTGAATATCAAACATCAGAGTTTCTATCTCTTCTCTTGTTTTATTTTATGTTTTTGGGACGCACAGACGTCTCAAAATCCAAGGAAATAGCAGAAGATGTGCATGTAAATATATAATATGATGAAATGGTCTATGCAGGAAATGTTTGGACAGCAAGCAGCAGTGATAGGATCAGGGGTGCTTGGGCCATAGCTCAGCTAGGTTGGATTGCTGGTCCAACTGTCGTGTTCTTATTCTCTTTGGTTACTTCTTGGTAACAATGATCAATTAAACATTAGTAACTGTATGTTTCTGTGATACTAATGATAAGGTCATTATCACCTTAGAATATATAAGAGATTATGACTGCTAAAGAAGATCCCACTTGTCAAAGGGATTCAACTCATGCACATGGTCTTTGTCTTTCTATTACCAAAAAAGAAAAGGGAGTTTTTCCTAGACAATACGATTTAATTTTTATTCTGTACTATGATAAATCTCCTCGCTAATAGTATGCCACGTAGTCTAACAATTTGATCCTTCATATATCCGCAAATCATGAGCATCTTAAATTGATGATTTTTGTTTGTTACACTTACACAGGACACATCTAGGTTTATTTCAATACTTCGCATATATCCAACTAAACCTGCTGGGATAATATTAAATGAATTTATCATTTTTTATATGTTTAAGTTAATTCATGTTTTTAACTACTTTTGCTAAGTCAAGCTCATTTAATGTCTATGATACTCTTTGGAAATTGGGAGGTGCATGCGGTAATTTTAACGTAACAACAATTAAACCCAACTGGAGAATTAAAAAGTTTGAGAAGGTAGAAAATCATACAAATTTCATATGATTTATAAATAATAGCTTAGTTTAAATAATTTTTTTAATAAATACTGATATGAATGAAAATAAGAAGGTAAGATCAATCAAACTTTTTTTGTAAGTTAAAATAAACTAATGCGCTTGCATTTATTATAAAAGCCTTCTCAATTCATTTGACTTTTCTTTAAAAAATGTAAAGAGCATAAGTTGATATATATTAACTTAGGAATAAAATCTGTTTTATTTTATCATATATTTTCTTTACCTATAAACCGTATATGTGGATATATTGTCCAAACTAACCTTATCATATATCTCTTTTATCAAGTGTTTTTTAAAAAAAAATTGGATCACAATGTCTAGATCTGTCCCCAACACATGTATAGAATAACTCGCAATATAATGTATTTTGTAGGTGGAGCCAATGTTACGTTCTGTGGAATATTTCAGTACCTGAATCTATTGGGAATTGTAATAGGATACACAATTGCCGCTTCTATTAGCATGAGGTAAGTTCAGATTTAAACTTTATAATTGAATGGCATTACTTGTAGTCTACGCCAGCATCATTTTATGTCAGTGTTATTTTAAATCATTTAATCATAATTGAGCTTATCTCATTTTCCGCACACTTTTATTTTGAATTTTGATTTTGATCAAAATTAGTTACCTAAAAACTACACAAATACTTTAAAAAAACGCATTCCCATATTAACTGTGCGTATACTATCTAATGATCAAAATTAGTAGTATATAGTTTGATGATCATTAATGGGTTTGATTCTGTTTCGTTGATTTTGATTGACAGGGCAATCAAAAGGTCAAACTGTTTCCATAAATCTGGGGGCAAAAACCCATGTCACATGCCAAGCAACCTATACATGATAATTTTTGGCGCAACCGAAATGTTTCTTTCTCAAATTCCCGATTTTGATCAAATATGGTGGCTCTCAACAGTTGCTGCAATCATGTCTTTCACCTATTCCATAATTGGTCTCTCTCTTGGAATTGCCAAAGTTGCAGGTTATATTCAAAATGCACTCCTACATTTATGGCTACATTGCATCATATAGGCTGAAAATTTGGTTGGTTCATGAACAGAAACGGGTCCCTTCAAGGGTGGCCTCACTGGAGTCAGCATTGGACCAGTGTCAGAGACCCAAAAAATATGGAGGACTTCCCAAGCTCTTGGTGACATAGCCTTTGCCTATTCGTATGCTGTGGTTCTCATAGAAATTCAGGTATACCCTTCCAAAACTAAGAATTAGTTAATTCAAAAAAGGTTAAAATATTCATTTGATTTTTATAGTTCTCCTTTTAAGTTATAGTCGATAACTTTTAGACCCTACACAGTTTTTTGTGGCAGTTTATCAGTACGTTTTATAGTAGTTTTATACCGTCAAAAATAAATTGATATTCTCAGCAAGTACCAAAACTTATAAGCATGCGTAGGAACTAAAACTCACTATTTTTTTCGTATAAAAACTAAAACTTAAAATGAAGACAAATATAGAGATGAAATGAATAGTTTAACATTAAGAAAAGAAGATTATGATTTATCATATAGTAAGCTAGCCAAAATTTAATATTTTTCTGACTACAGGACACCATAAAATCTCCACCATCTGAAGCAGAAACAATGAAGAAGGCCACATTGATAAGTATTGCAGTGACCACAACATTTTACATGCTCTGTGGCTGCATGGGGTATGCTGCTTTTGGAGATGCTGCACCTGGGAATCTGCTCACTGGCTTTGGCTTCTATAACCCATATTGGCTTATAGACATTGCAAATGCTGCTATAGTAATTCACCTTGTGGGAGCATACCAAGTGTTTTCCCAACCCATCTTTGCCTTTGTGGAGAAAGAGGTAACACAAAGATGGCCCAACTTTAACAGGGAGTTCAAGATTCCAATTCCTGGTTTCTCCCCATACAAACTAAAGGTGTTTAGATTAGTTTTGAGGACAGTGTTTGTTGTCCTAACAACTGTGATATCAATGTTGCTTCCATTCTTCAATGACATTGTTGGAGTGATTGGGGCATTGGGATTTTGGCCATTAACAGTTTACTTTCCTGTGGAGATGTATATTTCACAGAAGAAGATACCAAAATGGAGTAACAGATGGATTAGTCTCAAAATATTTAGCATGGCCTGCCTCATAGTATCAGTTGTTGCTGCTGTTGGCTCAGTGGCAGGAGTCTTGCTTGACCTTAAGAAATACAAACCATTCCACTCAAACTATTAAGTTTCAGTGGCATGATGATGGCTATGGCTTTGATTTATTGTGTACCATTATCTTATGGATCGATTGGAGTACTATAAGCCGCTCCTTGTCTGAAAAATCAAAGGCAGGAGTTTCCTTGAATCATTTATTTGAATGTGTCCAAACAAGCAATATCTGTCATCCTCGTTATGCTTCTTGTTTACTATTGAGGTTTATAATTTCCCATGTCATTTTCATGTTTCAACTGCAACTTGTTTCTAATAGAAATTTGCCCGATTCCAAATTCCAAAAATGGATGTGCTGCGTTTGCTTTAAAGTTTTGTTTGAATAAATTTCTCCAGCATATGCATTTATAAGAGAAGCAAATAAAAGGTAAAATACATTAAGTTTCTCTATGAGCAAAAATTAACTTATTCACTTAAACTTTTAGAAAGTTAAATGAAAATAATTTTCATATAAAGTTAAGACAGTATATAAGTTGATTTTAATTTATATAAAAAGTTTAATTTATTTTACTTTTTTATTTTTGTTCTATAAGTGTTTTGATGGAAAAATTTATTCATACAGAACCTTAGAAAGGAACACCCATTCACACGAGACAGGATATACAGCCACCCACTGCATGTATGATAAACTTACACCTTATTGGAAATGAAAATTTGTATCAACTGAACTGATAAATTAAAAGTTCTAATAAGTAAATTAAGAATATGGTCTAAAAATTAATTAATACTTCATTGTACCTCTTTCATTAATTAATACTTCATTTGTAAATAAATGATCTAAAAATTATAAATACTGTTTATTATTAGATCATTCATTTACAAATGTCTAAATTATAAAAAAAAATATACATAATCAATGGAACATTAAATGCTATGATTGACTTAATTAATAAAATTTACCAGTTATAAAATATAATTAAATGCATAACTTCGTTAAATTTACAGTTTTTTTATGATTTATGTTAAATATACAGTTATCGTTAATAGATTTAGTTTAATTTAAATGAGGAACCTCATAATCATGGTTATAAATATGCAAGTTATTCTTAAATTATTTAAATTTAATTAATAAATATTTAGTAAAATTCATTTATTTAATTATATAAATAAAATTTAAATTCAATTATATAAATGAGTTTAGATCAAAATTTAGAACAATTAAATTTTTCGATATTGTACAATTCCATTTGGCCAGTAATATTCCATTTTAGTTGTTTGTATCTACTATGCCAATGCTTTCTTATACATTCTTTCGGTGGTTAAAATTAATTGATAAATAACTAAATCAAGAGAAACGATCAATAAAATAGTGTTAGTATAACATTTCTCTCAATGACAAACACTACGATTTTAGAAATTAAAGGAAAGGATAATGATAACAACAATTTTCAATTATAAATATAATGTTTAAAAGATTCTTTTACTTTATATTTTTACTTCTTTCATTTGTATCCAGAATCCAGATATTCATTAAGTACTAAAAAGATAAATTTGATAAGAGGAAAAAACTACTCAAACTTCATTTCTTAAAAATAAAAAAAATCAAATCCGAGTCAAGCTTTATATTTGACTTATTTAACTAAATAAGTCAAATTTTAATAACATCATTATACAGACCACGTGGAAGCTTTACTTGCCCTTAATTTGACTCATTTAACCAAATGAATCAAAGTTTGACACCTTCATACAAACTAAGTCGAAACTTTCAAGAGCTTAACTCGACATGCCTTATATACACCACCCGCAATATGTACATAGAAATAAAGTTGAATATATACAGAATTATTCAAGAACAAATGAAAAAACGTACAAAAGTTTTTCATCAGTAGACTAAAAGACTATGCCGTCCCAGCATCAAACAAAATAGTTGAACAAACTCAACGGAACACCGCTGATGACAAACAAATTTAAATGTATAAAATGCAGAAGCTTGTGCGAAGATCCATGTATAAATTGCAGCTTTTGGTGTCAATCCATGGTTATATGTATTCAAGACATCCTACTATACATACCACAAGTATAAAAGGAGGGCCACCCAGGACCCACTTCAGGGTGGATCCTCTCTTGAACCCGGAAAAAAAGGATGACTCATGAGCCCTCACTAGGCAGGGATAATGAATAATGAAATTGATAGCACAAAAAGATATTTTACATCAATAAAACATGCTACATTAATAAACATTTGAAGAACCCAACGAACCCCTCGAAGGATATCAATTACACCCAAGAAGATTTTAGAGACGCCAGACAAGGAAGCAGTATTTCACCATTGATGAATTGTAACTTCAATCAAAACAAATATGCTATTAGGGAGGTAATGAAACAGGGTTGTGGTCCCCTCCGAATAGAATCGTTGAACCAATTACCTTGAAGTAGATCAATGTATCAAAAGGCTAGAAAAGCTCCTCAGAATTGAATTTATTCCAGGCTTCCTGTAATAAATGATTAAACTTTCAGGCAAAAATGAAGGCTATTCTGGACTTAGCAATATAATATACGAGTCTTGACACAAACCCACGTGCATGTCAAGTCACTTTCTACATATTTTATTCAAAAAGAAAAGGGGAGAAGAATTATTAAGTGATGATGAAACTGCAAATAACTGACTACTAACTGCAGCTACCTAATTTTAGGGTAATGAACTAATAATGTATGCATAGGGAACACCACCAAAACTACAAAAAACACAACACTTTCTTTTTTTTAAAAAAATAGCACATTAGAAGCATCATGAGATCAAACCCTGCTTAATAAAAAGGGTAACTTAATCTAAATTCAGAAACCCATTGGTTGTCACTGGCTACTAAGAACAAATTCTTTATAAAGCAGTTATTAAAAAAGCATATAACAGTTGCATAAAATGACCAGAAATACCTTGAGTAGATCAAACACCTTCTCTGCAACATATTTCTGCTGTAGATTGGCACCCTTCTGCTGCACTTTATCAGGATGGATACACAACGTAGCTTTCCTATAGGCTTTTTTAACAGCAGCAGCTGTAATCAAATCAGTTAAAGAAACTGGCTGCCAACCACATTCAGGCCACAGTACCTGATCGTCAATCATAAAGGAAGCAAGTTAATATAATTGATACGGATTCTGTAACAAAAACAATAACACCATAAATTAAGGGACTGCTTTCACTGCTTCAAAATTCAAAATTAAGGAACTTTTATGGAAACAAGTTCCTCTGACTCTCCTTTCCTCTGGAATCTGGATTGATTGCAATTGAATTATGAGTACATCCTAACAATCTTTTCAAAATTAAAATTGTTTCCCAAGAACATGGTCTTCTGCTAGCTAATATCTGATCAGAATTTGCTACGATGAATAATATCCATTTCATGAAATAAATATAATGGTTGCACCCTATGAGGAGCAATTCAAACCCATACAATCAGTATTACAGTGTTAGAATCAGCACACCTATTCACAACTAGCCCTAGGGTAGTAGACCGATGATCTGAGAAAATATATGCAAAAACACAAAAATCCCACCATGCAATAATACATTAAAATAGGAACTTAAGAATTCAAAGAGAAGACATAAAGATATAATTTATGCTTACATACTTCCAGGCACCATATGGATATGGATAGAAAAAATTGTGAGATTAACCAAAGTGTGTCTACTAAGTACATACATATTGTAAGGTGGAAAGCAAAGCTCGTAAATTCCCCTCTTTTCCTGCAGCCCAGCGCTTAATTTCAAAATCCAGTGTTTCGGCAAGCCTCTGAAATCAGTGCACAGAAAATTAGATAACAAAAATAAAGGATATTAAAAATAAATGCAAACTTTTATTATTGGTTTTCACAAAACAGTTTGTTAGCCAGAACAAGGATGAAGGGGAATGAATAGATTGTGTAGATGCAGCTTTTGCAAGTAAATGAACAGAAACCCAATCACCAAAAAAAAAAAAAAAACTACTTACATGTCTCTCAGCTTGTTCTCTTTGAGTTTGTAAGTCCCGCTGATTCTTCTCCGCCAATGCTTTAGCCTAGAATAAAATGGCAATGGTCATAACATAGTGAAACAATTTTGTATGAGAAGATACACTTGAAACTTCCACATAAATTTAATGACGAAATCAAATTAAGGAAACAAATATAGTAATGCAATAATACATACAGCACGCTCCTTAGTCCTGTGGTGGCGCTCCAACCTGGCTCGTCGCCTTTCTTCAGTTTCCCCTTCAACTTCCTGAAACTCTCCAGATGTTGGAGCAGCTTCAAACCATAAAAGAGAAAGGAGAAAAAGATCCAAGTAAGCAATGAAAAAAACACGCAAATCACTACAGTAAAAAAAATATATTGAAAACACAAAGCTACCTCCAAAAATTGAGGAAAGATCATCAACAATATTAGTGGAAGATGATGCTTTCTTCATACTTGTAGATGCACTTGTAGATTTCCTTGTTACATCGGACTGAAATTGGGATTCAAAAACATTGTCCTGAAAACATCCAGGTTCAGAAAATTAGCAATAAATTTTCAAATAGAATTATTCTAGTGTTAACCTGCATGTCAATGTCACCTTTTTATTTTAATTTAATACTACCTCCGTTCCTTATTATATGAAACAAGTTATAGTATAAAATACACTAACTTGTTTCTTATAAAAAGGAACAAAGGTAGTACTAAATAGTTTTAAATTTTTAAAAGACTACATAAATATCCACTTGTCATTTTAAAAAATCACATTTATTTAGAATTTAAAAAGGTAAGAATAAAATAACTACTCACTAACTATAACTTCCTGCTTTTTTACAAGGTTAATTTTAATGATTGTGCTTTTACATTAGGCAGGTTTAGTATAGGATGGCCTAAGCTTATCCTCTAAGTTGAAATGGTTATTCTATTTTATGCTGTTTGTTACATTTATAAATACAGAATAAGCATTGTTTGATACAAGTTTTTTTGAGGGATGATTTTTGGCGCTTTCTTTTTGTAAAATGGTTTGGGTACCCCTTGTACCCATGTTATTATAAATATGTGTGTATTAAAAAAAAAACAAAGGTTAAGTTTGCAAGATGGCAACACACCAAATGCAGAAGCCAAGTTTTGGCCATTATATGTTAGTATAGAACTATAGATTAAAAAAAAGTCCTCACTGAAGAGTTAGCCCTAGGAGGCCTTGGAACACTGCTAGCTCGTGCACCCATGCCAAAGAAGGATTCAAGATCATTTTCATTCTTTTGTTGGTTCATCCTTGCAGCAGCTGCTGCCCTTTCTCGGGCCTCGGCAGCAGCCCTTTCTACGGAGGCACGTTCTGCTTTAACTCGTGCTTCTGCTTCAGCCCTTGCAGCTGTAGCTCTTTCCCGTGTTTCCCTCTCCTTTGCCTCTGCAGCAGCTTTTTCAGCTCTTTCCTTCGCCTCTGCAGCAGCCCTTTCTCGAGCTTCAGCTTGTGCCCTTTGCACTGCAGCTCTTTCAGCACGTCCTCGAGCTTCAGCGTTAACTTTCTCAACAGCAGCCCTCTCAGCTCTTTGGCGTGCTTCAGCAGCTGCTCTTTCACGTGCTTCTCTAGTAGCTCTCTCTACAGCCTGTCTTGCCCTTTCCCTCTCAAGTCGCTGTTGTTCTCTTTCTTTCTCCTCCCTTTCTTTCATAAGTCTTCTCTGCTCCTTTTCTTCCCTCTCCTTTTGCTGCCGTTCACGGTCTAACCTTTCCTGGTTTTCTCGCTCCTCTAGCACAGTTCTCTCATCTTTTTCCATTTGCACAGCTTCTTTACTCCTAGCAGCCTTTGAATACTCTCTCTCCCTAACTTCCTTTGCATGCCTGAACTTGGCTTCGGCTCTATCCATTGCCTCCTTCATAGCCGCAGCAGCAGAGTTCATCTCTAATTCTTCATCAGGAAGAAAACCATTTGCACTCTCATTATCATTACCACGACTTCTGCCCATTGCAAAATCATCAAGTTCATCAAACTGAGATGAAGGGGGTACCCTTTCAGCAGCTGGAGCAGACTTAGGACCCTGAGCGAATCGGGTAGAGCCAGGAAAAGAAGAAAATTCATTAGTCTTCTTTCTAGCATTGGCAGAAGCTGGTGAACTTGTTCCTGACTTGGGAATATGTACTGGCCGTGGAGGAGGGGGTCTTGAAGGTGGTGGAGCAGTAGTTGGTTGTGTAAAAAGAGGAATCTCTGATACTGTCAACCATATATCCTCACTTGGTTCCAAGTTATCTTCATATTTCGGAGACATATCTGCCTGAACATTGGTTTGTCTAAAATCCACATTATCATATGGAGGGGAAGTAGGCCTTGGGCCAACTGGTTTATCAGAATCAGATGAATAGGTAGGCATGTGAAATGGGACATGTGGAAATTCTCGATCATTTTCAACAGGAATCTTGTTTTGTGTGTGCCTCTCAGGACTCCTCCCAGATATTTTATCAACTGGTTCTTTATCTCCAGTCCAACTTGTGCTTGTATTCAACCTTGGGGAACTGCTACCCTTCCTGCTATTTCTCTCTGATGAGAAAGCTGGTGCAGATTTTCCAAGACCATCAAAAGGATCAATATCTTCATATACTTTGCCATTTGAAGTTGAAGAACTATCATTTTTTGTGCTTCTGGAACTACTAAATTTACTAATTTCCTCCAATGGGTCCATAAAGTGGCCTGCAGATGAATCCACTGGGGCTGAAGCTGATTCAAATACTTTGAAAGGGTCTTCTGCTGAAGTGGGGGTTGTTTTAGATGCACTGGCAGTTGGTTCCGAGGATAAACCGATATCAGGAGTGTGCCTGTTGATAGCAAAATATAAAAAAGATTATGATACATCAACCATTCACAAAATAAACAATATCTACGAATCAGTCATCAAAGATAAGTATAGAAAAGTATCAAGTTGTTCATTCCACTTATCTGACAATAATATTCTGTAGACATTGATTGGGAGACTCACAGAAGATATAAGAATAAGACACAATGTTCATAGAAAACATTTTAAATTGATATAGGCTTATTTCACAAAAGAAACAAAGAACTTTTTAACACATTTTCCTTTAAAAAGATTACAAATGTATCTTTGATATTACATCTTATTCTCATTTTTTTCCACTCTTAGAGCATTGTTAGTTGGGCTATCATGTTACTCGCATTCATACTCACTACAACTTTTAAAAACATATTTATCATTCATAAAATAAAATAGAGGAGAAAGACATGAGACGTTTTTTCCCAAGTTGCATACACCTTTTTAATTTAAAATTTTAATTGTCATATATGTTCATAGCATGATGTATTTTATATATGTACAGTGTAAACTACGAAGCAGAAATTTATCCTCAACAAAATGAAATGGCGCATGTACCAGCATAAAAAACAACAGAGTTTGTCAGGACAGTTAAAAGGAAAGGGAACAACAATGATCAAGTAGTGGCCCCTATCAAATAGGAAAGAATGAAAAGAACAGAAATCATTTAATAGATATGCACTTTGTGCCATAAATAAAATAAATTAATAAAAGAAATGTCTATAAATGTGTTTCTGCTTTTTACATTGATTTATTTTATGCACATACAATCACATGTTCACAAATTAAAATTACAACTTATCCCTTTTAGCCCTCATTCTGTCCTACTTCACAAGGACCAGAGTTGACATAAAATTGGTTCCCAAGAATGGACCATCCCCTCCACTTTCCTTTTACCACATCAAATTCATATAACAATAGTAGTGGGAAAAGGCTTTTGTTAGTTGAAGTAGTAGTAGTAAATAGTAATAATAGTACTGGATGGGATTCCTCCTTCCGCTATTCACATTCTCTTTTTTCTGTCTAACCAAATGAGATGCTTAGCAACAACAAAATTTTAAGACTTTCAACTCCTAGCTCCTATTGGACAAATGGACAAAGCATCCTCAGGAGAAAAATAACTTAATTTTCTTTCATCGTGGTAGACCTGTTACACATCATCAACCAGATAAAATGAAGAATTCACTTTGTAGAAATAAAAATGCACAACAAATGAAAATTATCACCTGGCACCTCAAAAGTTATTTCTAATGGAAGGATAACCCTTGATCTAGAAACAAAAAATGTTAAAGTTAATCTTTACAGGGTGCCTGACATTCTCAAACTCTTGAAGCAATTTAAGTTTAAGGTTTGACAACAATTACTCAAACTCTCGTATTACAAAGCGTAACTTAAGTTGACCCAATTTACTGGCTGTACACAAAAATAAATAATTAAATAACCACTAAAGAAATCACCTCGTTGGTCCTCTTTGATAGTACTTTCAGTTTGTTCAGTTTCCAAACTAAAGAAAAGCATAACAAAAGTTACTAAACCTTTTCATTCAAACTGTGCTATGCACAATTAAATATCTGCCAGATAGATTACCTAACAGACTGATATCACGCAAACCAAAACTTAAGATTCATATGAATCTTTGCTCCCGAACACAATTTGCAATACATCGACATATGAAATACATAGAGGAACTGAGGAAGATAACCCCTCCCCCACCAAAACAGCACCACCACCTCCAGTTCCATCTACAAGTCAGTACTATAAATAAAGTATAGACCTAATGCCAGAATAGCTCTCTCCAAGTTCCAAACAACTAATATCAATTTTAGAGGGGCCAGAAAGTTCAAAATTCAAACAAAAATCCATTGACGACTTTAGAGGACTAAATCAGGGTTGGGGTTTACAATTTCTTGTTTAGTTGCAACAATAGTGAGTCGATAGATAATACTTTCCAACATGTTCAGTATACAGTGGTGATAAACTTTTATACCCAATGGGGCAAAAAACAGTAGAAAGCTTTCAATGAAGATCAATGGGGAGAAATTATGTAACTAGATGATCTTGCATAGACACAGTCAATTCAAATTTCAGGAAAATTATTATTGCCAATGATTTGCTTTCTCCAGGCAAATTTAAACCTAGTTATTAAACCATTGACTACTCCAAAATCACCGGATTCCTTAATGAAGCTCAACCACAATTAATAATTGAAAACAACTTTATTCCCTTTTAAACAAAACTTAACATAAGGCATATAAAACTCAAACATATCCAGAGAGTTTCTCCACATTAGATGAAAGCTTAAAATTCTAGAATCTGCAAATCGCAGTAACCTTTCCGGAATTCCTTCATTTTCCAGTCATTTTTCACATTTCTCACTAATGTTTCCAGATTAACAAGCCAAATAGATTTTTCCCACAAAACACTAAAATTTCAGCTCTCTCTGACAGCTTTACATGGTAAGGAGCTATAAACACACCATATAATTTCTTGCGCACTAAGTAAAAGTCCAAAACCATGAATACCCCTACGGAACAATGTCAATTGAAAAAAAAAAGCTAGTTACCAAAAACACACACTGTTAACACACACAGACGCATATATATACCTTCCACCAGACGATGACCTACTGTGTCCGAATCCAGCAAGCAAATCATCTAAATCGGAAACACCTTTCCCATCCTTCTCCGATCTCTTCCCATCCGAACTCTTCGATTCCTTCCCAAACCCGCCGAGAAGATCGTCAAACGCGGCGCCACGACCACTCTCTGTCGTCGTGGCGAAAACATCATCGAATTTAACCTTTGAGGTGCTCTTCAGCCCCGGCACACCGTCGAAAATGTCATCGTCGTACACCGGTTTGTCGTAGACCGGAGGCGGCGGCGAGTTGGTGGACCTGGCAGGGGGACCGCCGTACATGGAATCCAAATCGAAGGGGGAATCGGAGCGGCGATTGTCGGATCCGGCGCCGGCGAGGAGATCGTCGAAGTTGGAGGAGGATCGCGATCCGAAATCGAGGTTGAGAGATGCGGAGTTGGAAGATCCCTTGGATTGGGGAGCCATTGGCGCGGATTTGCCCTGGGGTTTGAGGCCGAAATCGGAGGTGAAGAGGCCATCGAAATCGTTCATCGTTGGATCTGGTGTGTGAGGGTGCAGGGGAATGGTGTGGTGGTGCGATGGAAAGAGCATGCGAAGGGGAACAATGGTGGTTGGGTTGCGATTCCTCCCTCCTTTTGCCGAATTGGAGAATTTGCCAAGACCGATTCACCTTGTTTAAATTCTTCTTTTTCTTTTTTCTGTTCAATCATGTTTAACTATTAAGACATCAATTCCCCCTTACTGGGACCTTTTACTTTTTCTTCCATTTATTATTTATTCATTTCTTCTACTTTTGCATGCTTGGTGAACTAGGATATATTTGAAATATAATTGCTTGTTTTGGCTTTAATTATTTTTTTCAAGTCTCAAGTATTTTATTATCTTTGTGATAAGTAATCTTATCAAAGAATCAATCTTATTACTTATAACAGTTTATAAAGGCTTTCTCTTAATAAAAATAAAAATTTACTCACGGATTGAGTAAAATGCATGAGTTATTGTAAATTTTTTTTTATATTTATTATCAACTCTTACGGATAAAAAAATTAATGGAATTTCATCTCTCAATTATATTTTTTATCCACAATACTTACACCATAAATTTTAATTAAGAGAGTTTTCAGTTAAGTTCGTTTCAAATCAAAATTATGTTACTCTTGTTAAGGACTTGTTTGATATCCTATGTGATAAAGCGCACAACCACTTGAGTTATATGACAATAGTTTATCTTAAATATTGGCCGATGAACAATCAACAACAAAAATATAATAATGTGATATTTATTAGAATATCTTTATTAAGCATTCAACATAGTTATTCACACTTATGTATCATTCCCATTGCAATTGAAAGGAATTTGACTATAGTAACATTGGCATTATTGATTATGCCAATCCCAAATAATATATCTTAGTTAATTATCGTAGTTTCATTGGATTAATTATAATAGTGCTAATGTTCAATGTTGGTGTGTCAATGTTGAATTTAGATTATAGCATACATTGTACATGTAAAGAGAAACAAAATCACAATATATGTTATAATCTAAATTCAACATTGGTGAAATTCATCGTAGGGTATATATTATTGAAAAAAAAAATGGCAAGACAATAGCTACAAATGTCGAAGTTGATTGCAATGAGGTTTGTGAAAGAAGAGATAGAAGTAGATTGTCCAGATGAGGTTGGAGAATGAACTAATAAAAAGAATATCAGGGTACGAAAGGTCACTGATGGATGTAAATTTCATGTAAGGTCAAGGAGGTTAAGGTTGGAAATGTTGAGGTTTTGATGACAACTTCACCCACCACTTATGAGGTCAATTAACCTTGGATGAATTGTATTTCCCATTTAATAATTTTATCTCTTGATATAAAAGTGAGATCCACTAAAATTAATAAATTTTAGCCAATTGTAGTCAATAATAGAGAGAGTGTTAGTGTTGTTAATATTCCAATTTTTTTGTTTACTAGTTAGTAGTTATTTAATGTATAACTAGTTTAATTTTAAAACAAAACATAGTTCACAAATTAAAGATTAAAAACTTTATATGTGAAAAATAATATGAAACTATGGTTAGGTATTTAGATTATACTCTCTTTATTCTTAATTATATGACCATTTCAACTTATTCACTATCCTAAAAAGTGATTAATTTAGTTAATCGCATTATATATGTCAAATTTTTGTATCATTATTCCAAAATTATTTTTTCATATCTCTTTATTCACTTAATTACTTATCATTAACTTTTGGAGAGAATAATTAAGTAAGGACATTTAGGAGAAAAAGTAATCAATACATCTAAAAATTAAAAAATAGTCACATAATTAGGGACAAAATCAATCATGGTTGACATAAGTGCCAAGTAACGTGTGTTTCTTAATAAGTGGTCTAGGGTTGAAACTCAGATTAACCTTTGGTGTAAAATAAATTATGTTGAAAAAAATATTCATATAATATTCATATAATACGTGCTCATAATTTTTGGTAAAAATTAGTCATTGTTTTTGACTTTGTACCAATACTATATTAAAAAAATTACCTAACCAACGGATTATAAAATTATGAATAACCTAACTACGAACACCTACTTATTGTGACCAATCTCGATTTGTTAGTTTCGATGCAAATCATGAAACCCCCTTGGTTCAAACGTCATAGAAAATAAAGTCCATTTAAAGAAAGGTTTTTGAACCCTATTGCTCTTTTTGAGGTCAACACGAAGCCATAACCAAACAAGCATATTGATCATTAGATATTACTTCACAGCAGATCAACAAAGAAGGTAGTAACCCAACACCTAGACGTGTCAACCACCTCCACAACCATTAGCATCCATTTGGTTTTTTGGTTCAAACGTAATTCCTCTTACGTATGAAACTAGAACAATTACTTTATTGGATGCGCATGGTAAATCATATTTTAAAGAGGTTAAAATTTGTTTTTTTTTTCCAATTGTTCATAATTTAATTTTACAAAAATTTAATATATTTTTCGTTCTTGTAAAATCAAAATGTGTTAAATTTTGATCTGGAGCTAGATTGGTACATTCAAACCTACGTGTTGACCGTTGGGGGAGGTGTAAAATTTTTCAACTTTTTACATCGGATGAAAATATAACTGGGCAAGAATTCCTCTTACCATCGGATGTTGTAGGAAACCGGACTTTACTAAAAAAATCCACACCCAAACAACACCCCCTTACCATCGCACCGCCATCACAATCAGCATCCCGTCTCCTCTGCGTCGTGTCACCGCCTGCACCACCTCCTCTGGCGCAAGCACTGCACCAACCAGCCCCATCACCGCGCACGCCGCACCAATCAGCCTTGTCACCGCGCACACCGCACCAATCAGCCTTGTCACCGCGCACACCTCTCTGCCGTCGACCTCAACGCCACCAGATCCATGTGCGACCTCTACTTCCCTGGACCAGATCCTTTCTTTATTGTTTTGTTCTGCTTTGTGTGTGTTTGTTCTGGCTATTGGCTATGGTGGTTGAGACCTCTGAAGAAGGACTAAAAATTTGTGACAATTATTTTGCATCTTGTGGGGATTTTAACCCCCAGAAATCGTAAAAAGGAGTATTCGTCTATTGGGCCAATGAGGAAGTAACTCCTCAAGAGGAGAATACACGTAGGTTTTGGATTCAACTGATCATCCTTCCGGACCAACAAGGACCGGATTTCATTTTTGCAACAAAAATATTTTCAAAAATTTTGAATGACAAGAAAACCCCTACTCGTGGGTATCCGTCTGAATCCGTTCCGACTTTGACAGGTAATACTCGAGTTGACCGGGTATGAGTTCGGGTTTGGATTTTCTCCAATAAACAAAAGTCGGGTACGGATATGGGATTACTAAACCCCGAACCCGAATCTGTTCCGCCACTTAAAATCTTTAGAATTTTTGCATACTTTAATCAAAAAGCATAAAATTTTATTACTAGTTAATTTTATTTTAGAATTTTTACATAATTTAATATTATTTTCTTAATTATTTCTGTAGACACACGCACTATAATAAATATTGATATATAAGTAGTTAAAAATAAATGTTTAATAATCAATTTATTTTTTCTAAATTCAAATTTTTAATATTTTTTTTACAAAAAAAAAATATTTTTCTAATTTGAATTGTGTATGGGACAGGTCGGGATACCCGATACCTGACGTATATAGGGATGAAACAATAAACTTAAATTCGTCGGATATCGAATATTGGTATGAGAATATGTTGGAGAGTCGGGATAAGGGATTTGGAAGATAATACCGGTACCCACCTCACTCCATTACCATGTCTGGTTCATTTTGTCTCATAACGTGTTTTGTTGAAAATAAAAATATCACAAACCACTTTATTTTAAGTATCTATTTTGTTTAGGGCATGCTTGGTTTAGTACCGAAATCAATTTTACATACCTTTTATCATTTTGGCTTTCTCTTTTTCTCTCCCTCTTCCTTCTTTCTATCCCTTCCTTCCATCTCTTCATACTTGAAAATAGGATGTACACTTAACATTTTTTCTATGAATATAAGCAATTCTTACATGCTTCAGGTAATGAAGTCACCTTTTAATGATTTGACCAATCATATACTTGGTAGTTGCCACAATATCAGAATTTGTTCTGCTTTGTGCAGCGCATCTAGTTCCTATCAGATTGAAATATTCAGCTAATTAACTATTCACCATTGACATGCGAAATTTAGCTAGTAAAGACTCCCAGGTGGCAAGGTCATGGAGGCACAACCTCGCGGCAACCACAGGAATTAAACTAGCAAATATGTGACTACAAGTTATATATTCGCCAACGCATTTCAATTAATTTTTAATCTTTTTTTTACTAAAAAATTTATTTAATTATTCAATAAATAAATTATTTTAGTAGTTTTTAAATAATTTTTAACATTTTTTAAAACATTATTTAAAATAATATTTTTAAAACACTAAATTCTAACTTTTTATATTTTTTTCTTCTTTTAATCCTTGACATATTTATCAACCTGTTTATCTTTTTTTAAATAAATTATAATTTTATTATTTTTCAATTATTTTTATACTTTTTAGTTATATCAACAATTAATTTTATCAAATTCTTATAATTTAATAAGTTAATTTTTTAATTATTTTTGTCAAAAAATGATCCAATAATTGATTTTTTAAGCTTAATTATAGTTTATTAACTTGTTAATGTATGATTATGAAAAATAAAATTAACCTTGATTAGTCCTTGCATCATATCTATCAAAATAGGGAATGATTGTGTATATTAATTACTAATATAAATCATGAGAGAAATGTTCCAAGCCATATTATCAAAGATCATACAGTACCCAACATAACCAACATACCGACTCATCACTCATCATAACAACTGATACATGCACTAACTCATAATTAACGCTCTCACATAACCGCATCCCATGAACTGATATTGCTTATGCACATACTCGTCCTTATCCCCAGCTCCTTCTTGTGCATGTTGCTCTCCCTACTTGGAACATCATTCTCTTGAACTCATTAACTATTGTGTTGTTATCAATTGACATCACTTTAAGGGACACTGGTATCATGCCTATCTCCCCCTTCTGAATTAGTAGGCTGTGATCCTGAGGCCTGCCAAATCATACTAAGTTGTGTCACTGTATCAACTTCTCTTGTGTTTGAAAGAGTTTATATTCAAAATGTAGACTGCTTTTGATTGAATAAATTTTTTATCGACATGTAAAAATCAAAGACCAAACATGAGACAAGTCAGCAAACACCTGTTGTTCTAAGTTTCTAATGAATATATCTATCTATCTCTCTGACTTTGTCAAATAACATTGTGAGCCATATCTTTCTAGGTTTCAAATGTAAGCAAACATTAATGGCCAAAATGGAAAAAAATATAAAATAAATCAAACCCCCCCTTAACTCCAATAATCATGAGTGGTGAATATTAAAACAAGACACACACTTACAGTTTCATCTGGAGCAATTGCATATCTCTTTGATATGGAGGACAAGGATTTCCCTATTTAAGGGGGAAAAAAATAGAACATCCAGAATCTTGTTAAATTATTTTAAGGAAAAAAAAACTAATTCTACATTAGTCGTCAATTGGTATACCGTATACATCAGTAATGACAAAAGAAAAGGAAAACATCACAAATGAGACAATAACAGCACCTGATGTTGGATAAGGTTTTGAGGATTCTATGTGCTGCCCGGAAGATCCATCAACACTGAAGGCCTTAATAATCATTGGAACATTGCTATAAATGCAAGAAAGATCACATCATTATTCAAGCCTTGTAATGAAATGCACCCATTACCGAAGACTACTTCTGCTTAATGAAGCAGATCAGCAACTTTATCTCTTAGGCCACCACAACCAACTTTTTGAGGGAGGAAAAAGGAAAAGAACATTCAAACATATATTCTGATAGGCAAGCTTAAAAATACAAATTGAAAGAAAAGAATAAGATTCGTTGATGTCTCAACCAATATTATAATTTAAGCTTATTCTAACAGTTAACAAAGTAATTTTTCCTGTGCTACATTAAACAAGCTAGACTTTAACTTTCCCAACTCCCCTTACAAGCTCCTTTGTTCATTCACAGTTTGACTACCTACTTCATGAGTGGTAAAATCACCCAAGACCAAAATCACAAGACGGACTTCATCACCAAAGATCCTCCATCCATATTCTAACAGATATATAGCACCAGTGAATGTGATGACTAAATAGATGATTTTAAATTCTGTTTCCAATGGATTTTATAGCATGAGTTAAGAAATCAGAATGAAGCAATTAATGCGTTCAGAAAAAAGGCCTTGTTTGAATCAAGAAGTTAACACTGCCAACATATTAATAGCTTCGAAGTTCAAACCTAAATAAAAGAAAATATCCCAATTGCATAGTGCTAATGTTTGAAACCGATAAAGCATTGAAGTGGACATTGAATGTGAATTATGTGATGCATATAGTATATAACTTGCACATGCAAACGCTATTACGGGTCTATGGTTTCTCCATTCCAAAGTTGTCCATTTGCTCCTCTTCCCCAAGAATATACATTCTCACGTTCAGTAACAGCAATCGTGTGTCTCCACCCGCATGAGATCTGACGTACTTTCTACCAAGCCAAATAAAAGTTTGCAGAAATAAAAATAGATGGTCATTATTATACAAAGTCAAGAATTTTCCAAAAGAAGAAAAAGGAAAAAGGTTGTTGCAGTTTCAAGTACCTGATCATGGGGAAAGTTCACTTGCATGGGAGAGCAATAATCTAAACAATTCATTTCTATCATTTTAGGAATTTATCTCAGGTATCCTATTTCTCTTTGGTTCAACTGGCCTTTATTCAAAATATTTTCAAATATTGTTTACTATATTTTTCTACATGCACACATGCGTGTTCCCTAGTTAACCAACCTTGAATTTAATTTGTATCCTTTGAGTTGTGTTCAGCTGTTCATAAGTATTTCATGTTGTTATGATACAAAAAGAATCATGAAAATAGGAGAAGAATAAAAAGTATTGCCAACCTTATTTCATCCCCAGCCCAAAAGTTCTCCACTAGACGTGAGTGCCATACTATGCCTCCACCCACCTGATACCAGAAAGAAGTCCTAACAAACATTAGAGACAAATGCCAACTATAACTACTATACTTTGTGTGACCCAGTTTTGTTTATATTAACCTGGTTAAATTTTAGAAATTTATAAGCAATAAAAACGACAAAACATCTAAATGAAACCAATGGTCACCAACTAAGCATGAATTTGAAGGACCACCTGCGAAATGAACTTGTCACTCAAGGCTTGAACCTTGCGAGGCACAAGATGATCCTCAAAATTCCCATGTCCTAGCTGGCCGTATTTGCCCCATCCAGTTGTGTATAATCCACCAGAAGATGAAACACATCTTGTATGCCGCCAGCCACAAGCAACCATGGCCATCTTGTCACCCTGTAAATTTTCAGTTAGGATGATATTAGAAGTTAACACAAGCAAGTTTAGGATGACGTACTTTCTACCATCTTGTCATAATTGGAGAACAACACCAAAAGTATCTAAGTAACTATATCTAAGTTTTTCCCTTAAGTTAATAGCAAGTTTAGTTTTTTCAGGAATCAAATAATAAATATAATCTCATAATATATTTTTCCAAACTATAGTATCATAATTAAGGTCTAACCTGAGATGGTAAGTTTGTAAGTTCGAGGACATATATACATCAACAGTCACTTTCTCAAGGAGCAAACGATCATTTGTCACCCAATCCCAAGTTTCCATATCGGCCCCAACCCCATCCATACAAATTCCCATCTTCAGTGATTGCTACACTATGTTCAGCACCGGCAGCAACCATTTTGATAGGTATTCCCTACAAAAATACAAAAGTTCATGTCATTGTCATGAGTCATACATTAACTCTTTCTTGACAAGAGAGCAATTGTTGCTGTTGTTTTTGTTGATGTTAGCTGCCTTTTCTCCTTCATTTGTTCAAATTGGAGGATATATACTTGAAACTTTTACATAGCACGGGTATTCGGACTAACGAAATGCCCGTATATACCCTTCGGCCTTCAACACAACAAAGCAAGTCATCCTTCAAAAGTATTCAGGTACTTGGCCTAGTATCCACAAAACACACAAGTCTTTAGTTACTCGTCAGCTCAAGCCATCCCTCAAGAATATTCAGGTACTTGGCTGAACCAAGTACTCGAATACGCATCATAAAAATACCCGCAAAGCACACAAGTATTCAGGCACTTAGTACAGCCAAATACCTGAATATTTGTATTCAGCCAGTTGCCATGTCCGAACACGGGGACATACCAACTGGTCAAATAAAAAACACGTGAAAAGCATTAGGGTACTTAGCATGGTGGTCAGCACTCGGCCTAGCCAAATATCCGAACACCCCTGAAGACTACTTTGATCCTTGACTAGGGACTCAGCATGGGGATTGGTACGGCCTAGCTGAGAACGCGAATACCCAAAGATGAAGAATCATGACCACAAAGGCATTAGGGTTATTTATGTAAAAATCATTGGGCTATTAACAGAAACCTTAATGACAATTACTAGAGCATTATCTAAAATGGTAATGATATACCAAGGCGCATAGGTCCAAGGGTCCATTCAAATATGTATAAATAGTCATGCGAATATCGAGGTAAGATTGTTCACAGTATATTAATACTTGTTTATTGCTCTGACTTGAGTGCTGGAGTGCCTTTGGCACTTACTACTCCCTTCCTTTTACTGTCGAGCACCAATCACCAGAAGAGAAGACCTTGGAGGAGGAGTTAGCAAGGAGAAAGATTACCTGATTACCCCTTTGCTTGTACAAAACTGTTAATCATGCTTTCTTTTAATGAATGAAGATCAGATGATGGGTTGGTTAATTACCATGGCATTCAGTTCCACCTTTTTGAATGTATTTCCAACTTTCTCCTTCTCGAAAAAATAAAAAATAATCTTACTAACCTCATGGTTTCTGAAATTTCTTAAACTTCAAAGAGCAAGCACAGTATATTTCATTTGAAAAATAGTCATGATATTAAAAGGATGATACTTCTCCTAGTTTTTTTGCACATTTTCATGTAAAAGATATAATTCTGTAACAATTTGCCTTGCTATGTATAACTAAGCGCACTAATCAGTTAGAATTTTTTTGTCAGCAACTTTGAGAACAGTTCAATGCTTTCTAGCTTCATTGAGTACTATTAAAAACAATTTTTTTTAAACTGGATTATTTATTAAAGATAACCTGGACTCAGTTCTGAAAAGAGTACCTCAAATTTTTGAATTTTTTGTGGCAGAAGAGAGTCCTCTGTGGTTCCAAGTCCAAGTTCACCATTTTGATTACGTCCCTAACTTCAATTGTAACAGAAAAATAATACAGCAATAGTTTTAGTAAAAAAAGTACAAAATAATATTAAAACTAAACATTGAGAAATTATTTGATGTCTGACTAGTAATGCAGGACATAAAAAAATGGAAAGGAACATAAGTTCTCTGCCATGTAAAGAAGACACATATACAATGCAATATGTCACACAGGAAATGAGAATTAAAAAACATTTTTCTTTCTGCTGAAACAAAAGACCTGTAACCAGAACCTACATCTAGGATTATGTTGCAAAGAACAAATATATTCCGCCTTTTAGCCTTCCAGAACAAACAAAGGATTTTAATATTGCTATATCTGAAATAGAATGTCAAATTAGGTGTTATTCAGGATATATAAGAGTTGGAACTATACTAAATGCATGAACCATGGCCAACGTAGCAGAGCCAATCCATAAAAGGAGAACTTGGGTAGGAAATGCTTTAATAGTTACTTCAGTAAGAAAAGATTCAACTCAGCAAGAGCGTGCCCCTAAAATCAAATGGACATTATAAAGCAACCTCTTAATGCTCCAATTAATGTCAAAGATCCTCTTCAAATATTCTCTTAGGAAACATACAAGACAGAATGAAATGAAAGTAAAAAGATGGGGACAAAGAATCAGCACGAGCTACAAAGTCTGGGAACAGCTATTAGTGCATGAAAAAGATGCTTTAATGGGATGTGGAATGAGCATGTCACTATGATCACCATGGCCCAACCTTCCAAAGTCACCTCTGGAAAGCCATAATACGATCTACTTGAGAACTTAAAAAGATATCAGAATCTGTTACGGGTCTGCAATTCAGAAACTGGTTTCGAGGACAAGGGCCTCCATGAGGAAGAAGAATAAGAAGAGTAAAGGAAGTGCTTCTATATTTCTCATTGCTCTTGCTTTATTTACAAGGTTATTTATACTGCTTTCTAATAACTGAATTTGTCCTTTAGCTTGCAGGAATATTACAAATAACAGAGTTTGTTATCTTTGTCCCCTATTGGCAGACAAAGCTTATTCTAGCAAGATTATACTACCGCATGGCCACGCTGCTCATACGAAATCCTTAAGGTACGAAGGTTTCGTAATTCTTCTTTTGGGCTTGTTTACTTCTTGCACATCTGCTTGCACCCTTGCTTCTAGCTTCATGAATATGTTCCCTGCTGCTGCCTTTGGTTCCTTATCACTACGTAACAGAATCACTAATAAGTTAGGTAAACCACATTTCAAAATATTGCTTTTGATGTGAATAAAAATGTCTCAGAAATTTCCGGGTAACTGAAAATAACACTAAATGATGTGCCCAACAATGTTAAGATATAAGTTTTTTCCTAGCAACCAAATCAAACTAGTTGTTCAATTTTCATACTAACAAATTATTGATTCCCAAATCAAACTTGCATTTGAAAGAAACAAGGTCAACTACTCCACCTTCATGATGTAATGAAAAAACATTTGTATACATATTATTGATTAGAGCATACTAACTAATTTGCCGATTAAACTAGATATTACTTTCTTGAAGCTGAATCCAACACTAAATCAGAACATACATATACCTGTGTGGTCGCATTCTAAACCAAAAGCCAGAGTAATGAGATTTTATTTATGGAAAAACATACTAGCCAAAAGATAGTTAAGATGGAGAGCATAGTACCATCCCCAACTATATACATCCCTGCCAGACTCAGAACGTGCCATAGTATGATCAGCTCCACAAGTAACACATATTATGTCTTGGCCATCCAATGCACTCAGTTTTGTAGGCAAAAGTCGATCATCAGTGTCACCATGGCCTAACTGTCCATCCTCTACTCGCCCCCACGAGCAAACAACATTTCCAGCTGTTTAAGAATCAAAATTAAGAAGAAGAAAAATGACAGAAGTCACACCTAGGTACAGATTGAGATGATATGAAAATGATTCTTCAACAAATTACTCTATGAAAACCACAAAGTTCAACAAGACAAATCAATAAAATTAATAAGAGTAGCTATATATGGACATGGATACGAAGAAGATGAAAAAGAAGAGTTGAAGTTTGAACTAGACAAATCAGTATTCACTTATATTTTTGATTCTTCGTCTCGGCGACTCTTTCAACATGATTGTTTACAAAGTTTAAGAAACTTCCTGTTACTAACTTTTAATTCCTCACCAAATTATCTGTCAAACACATAACTATATATCTCTGTTACTAATATCTATATCCATTCCAAATCCTGATGATCACTAAAAGAAAATTAATGTACCTATTGTATCACTTACAACAAAAATAAATAAATACAAAAGTTATAAACGTACTTCACGTTGGTTTGATAGTTACTTACACATGTGCACCGTATCAGAAGATGATAGTGACATGTGCACGTTGCAGACGCTTACACTAGGTCACGGTAAAAGTGAAACTGATTCTAAGTATTCAAGAGATTGAGTGTCTGGTATGAGTGTCTTGTGTAGATTTCAATATTTAAAGCTATTTCAACTATGATTTTCACTGATTAATCTATCTTAACCATGATCTCTCATGTGAAATAGCATAAGTCACTTGATTTCACTCTCCCTTAGTAAGTTCAACTGAATAACTTTAAGAATAAATGTGCATAAATAAGGTTAACCAATATCATTTCATCCCTAGATATGGGTTATTAGAAGTTTTTTCAAGTTCTTAGTGTAAAACAGGATAACATACATGTATATGGGTTACCAAACCATAAACAAAACAATAAGTATAGAAAGGAAGAAATAATATTGAAATAACATTAGAGTGAAAGTAGAGATCATTACATTAAAGAGTTTTTGGTATACATGCTCCCAACAATGGATAAGTTAGCCTCTCATGACTATCTGAGACCCAAACCAAGAAGAAGAAACAAAGAAAATGAAAAACATGGAAGAAGAATAGCTCCCAAAGTGGCTTTTGTCTCCAAAAAATGCATTAGACAATCTCCTTTTGTCCAGAACAATGCCCCTTTTAACCACCTCAGAAATGCTGCTAAATTGTCGTGTTTTTTCAAAAAGTCCTAGCATGTTAATCCTACATGTATGTGCTGAGCGTTATACACAATACAATTGACTTAAGTGATAGCACTGAGACTATATGTGTGCGCATTGAGTGCACATGCACGATACAATGAGAAATCAACCAAATACTTGACATGTGTTTCTTTAGGTTGGGCTTCTCACGGTGAACATGCAAAGTGCTCCCTTTCTTCGCTTCTTTCATTGCATTGTTGTTGTACCAAAACTTTACAAAATAAAGCTAAACACTGTCAAATTCATTAACTTTAACTTCCTTAGGCTAACAATCCAAAAGGATCCAAATGACTATCTTTTTGGATCAAAAACAGATATTTAAGATAAAAGAAATGAGATAATTACTATGTAATTTAAATGTAAAAATCAAGTACGCATAACAATTATCATTGACAAAGTAGTGTAGGACTATGCTATGTTCACATGAGTAAAAAAAATGATCTATTTAACTAAAGATTATGTGTTTTGTTTTCACCATATAAAAATTTACTTTAACACCTATGATTCTAATCTAGGACAAAAAAATTATTTATTTTATACATAAAACTATCAATCAAGTGATAATCAATTTGTCTTTAGTATTGAAAACATCAATCAATGAAAAAAAATTATTTCATGTGGAATACACATTAATGTAAAACATCTCACCTATTAAGAGAGAAAATAAATTGACATGGGAGATGGCTGATGGTACTCATATTTTATATATATATATATATATATATATATATATATAATTTTAAAAGTGTACTCCAATATAAAAAAAAGTTTAATACTTATACATAAAAGTGTATAATAGTTTTACATTAATATTTAATTATAAATTATTATTTAAATTATTTTAAGATAATTATTTAAAAAATCAATAAATTTATCATAAATTATAGATTATAATTAAATCAGCATGTAATTTTTTTTTATTTGTGAATGTATATTCTTTTTTCTCATTTCGTATGCTGCTTAGTCCAAATGCCGCGTGAAATTCAGAGGTGTTAATTAACAGAAGACGGAGAGAGAGGGTTTGTGGCGTTGACCGAAGTTCGGTCACTCATTTCATTTCAAAACGCGTTTACGTTTCATTTGGGGGACATCAAATTTATATGCTTGTTTACAAGCGGAATCTGAAAATGAAAGGTAATAATTATACTACTATTAGTCATGACAAAGTCAATTAAATAAAAAAAATGCTTGTCAGTATATCATATTCATTCTTATAATTTATAGGAGTAAATCATGAGATGATAACTTGGAGTAATTTTTATTCATTTTCAAACTAATACGTTTTTGTTAAAAAAAAATAAATAAGGTTTGATGTAAAGCAGTAATAAAATCTTGAGCACAGGATAACTTTCTTGGAGTTATTATATAGTGTACATAACTTCAATTCAGAAGTGTACATATTTCTCAATTTGGGTTGAAGTGGTTTAAGAGATTCAAAAGGTAAGGAAATTCAAGAAAAAAAAGGCAAAGTCATAATTCCATTTCCATGCGCATGGCTTCCAACGAAACTTCACCGTAAGTACTCAGTACTCTTTCCCCTTTCTCGCTCATCTTTTTTCCAAAAGCAATTGAGCTGAGCAGTCCCTGGTGGCAGGTTTGAGTCTCGCGAGATGCTCGCATCCTTCGTCTCGTCCACGCCCCTGCTGTCGGACTCATGGCGCCTCTGCACCCAGGCCAACGCCACTCCCTTCCTGACCTTCGTGACTGAGCGTGTCGGCGCCTCCGTGTATGTGGCTTTCTCCGGCGTCCATATGGCCGGCGAGTCCGACCCGAACTGGAGAAATTTGACTCCTTTGTACAGCATCGGCGGCCTGCCTCTGTTTTCGTCTCGGCGGAGCAAGGAATGGGAGGAACCGGTCATGGTTCATGCTGGCATCCTCAATCTCTTCTTTTCACTTTTCAATTCTTTCCAGAACCAGGTTCGTTCTCTATAGAATCACCTTATTCCTATATGCTAGCACTAATAATAACTATATACGGGATACATCAAAACTCAAAAGATGCACACAAAGAGATCATAGCATATGTAATTGATGCAAGGTAACTTATATCCAAATAATACCAACTCAACAGATTTAGAATTGAAAGGATAAAGTGAAGGTCGAGGCTGTATGATGTTTGATTTTCGGATTTTGTCATTAGTTTTGATTTTGAGGGATGATTGCTGCTGACACCTAGTTAGTCGGGATGCCTACTTTTGGCTCATTAATTGATAGAACAGAGCAAGAATACGAAAAATAATAATCAAGTGAATCGTAATATAATAATTAATAAAATCCCAAAAAAAGGAAAAAAGTTGAAATGGACATTAGGTAGATAAACTCCATCGTCCATTCCAATGCATTTTCAGATTTTCTTTCTCAGAGATAGGTAATGTACGAGAATGAGGCTCGGAGAAAAGAGGAAACAAGGGAGGATTTTTGTTAAGAAATTCTAATAATTGATTTTATCTATTATAATTAATTATGACTGAAAAGGGATAAACGATAACATATTAATTTAATGAAATTGAAGTATCATCAAATTTGTAAACATAGATGAAGGTGTATTGGAGTAAGATTTTAAAAGATTATTTTAATATAATTGTGAATTTTAAAGATTACATAAGAATATTATGATTTATTAGATTTATTTACAAGATTTATGATAGTTTAGATTTTAATGAATTTATATTTTAAGAATTTAAAAGGACTTGTAGATTTATAAGATTGAAAGGATTTTATGAATTTTTAAAAACACATTCAAAATTATAAGAGTTAGTGAAAAAATAATAAAAAAATGATGAGTTTTGAATATAAAAAAGTAATATATATATATATATATATATATATATATATATATATATATTTAACTTTTTTAATAATTATATTGATTTTAGCTTTATGTTCTTCTATACTAACATTTCTTGCAATAATATTTTCTTATTTTTACTTTTGGATTTGAATAATAAATTTAAAATTATATGTTAATTTTTTTATTTTTTAATTATTATAATTATTTCATGATAAATCTAATAATATATTTAAATGGGATAATAATAAATATATAATAAAGGGGACACTGAGGGTGAAAAAATGGTAGGAGAGAGTTATGTGGATGACAAAATTAAGGATGATATTTATGAAAATATTAAGGCGGATAGGTAATGGATATAGTTAATATAAGTAAAACATGATTAGTTGAAATACATATGATAAATATTAATTTAATTTAAAAATCAAAGGAAAAAGTACAAAGGAAGGGAGTACCTTTAACATTTTTTTATTTCAAAATAATAGGATAAATATATATGACACACACATATTAAGAATATTAAAGAAAAAAGAAGGCATGTGAGATGAGGAGAAAAAAGAGTCTAATTCTTCTTAAAAAAAGAATCTAATCAAAATTTGTATATTTTTGAATATCAAAAGACTTTTTATGTTATAAAAAATCATAATTGAGTATCACTAGATTTTGTTGTCTTTCTTAAAAAATCTTATAAAAGTTTTAATTAAATACCACAAGATTTATTTATAATTTAAAAATCTTGATTGAATATCATAAGATTTTTTTATATAAAAAAAATCTTTTAAAATTCTAATCCAATGCACCCTTAAAGTATGCCAATTAAGATTTGAGCTAATATTAGAATAAATTATAAATTTTTTGGAATATAAAATAGTAAATTATTATGTGTTCATGTTGTGTTATACTATCATTAGTGTACTAATAAAAAAAATATTATCATTAGTGCTTTTAGGTACATGGGAATGAAAAAAAAAAATCATTATTGTTTTGATGTTATTATTACTATTCAAACATTAAATTTTCATCAATTCCCCTTTATTTATAGTGCCCTAACACTTTAAATGTCATCAAAGCAACTATCAATGTGTATTATGTTAACTTGTTGGTATATGCTACAAACATTCCCAATCTCAAAGTTTCATATGTTTTTTCTTTCTTTTGTAAATATTTATTTGTTCCTAAAAGTATTGGTTAAAAAGAAAAAGTACAGTTTTTTATTGAAAAAAATATAGTTATTATATTAGGGATACAATAACAAACAAGATTATCAGCTCAACTTAATCCCATCGCGTTCAGTTGTCCCTTTGTTCTATTATAGAGCAATTTTTGTTGAGAAAGTTGCATCTGAGTTTTAACCCAAAAGTTGCATTCCGTGTCCGTTTTGTATCGTTGTTTCGGGATGCTGACTTCTGTATTTATCATCAATTATCATAATCATAATAATAATAAATGTATAAAAAAGCAAAGAACAATTTTGCAATGTGAACGGTCCCGTACGAACTCATATTCTCAAACATGGGTCCCTACCCTATGGGCTATCATTTTATAAAGGGACGGCTAACAACCAAGCCACCTTAATCAGTGCTTAAAACATTCAAGACATTATAATTTATAACACAAATAAATAAATAAGACATGTTAGACATCAGAAAGGGTCCAAGATTCCAATTTGAAAATTTTAAATGGCTGACTTATGCTTTTAAGTAACAGTTGCCTCCATCACCAAGCAAATCATGCCATTAACAAAAGATGAGAGTGGGATAAATTTACAGAGTAAACAATATAAAGTAAAACTTCCATTATCCTCGTTCAATGCCTTCATCGTTATTATACGAGGGCGTTTGTTAACGGACAAATATCTATGACAAATCAATTTGTCTTCTCTCCACCACCACTAGTTGACCGGTAAAATGAAACCCTCAAAAATCATTTTTAAATCCTTAGGAAATACTCTATGAACTGAAAGTGTAAAGGTTACTCGATTACACATTGTTTGTTATGTATGATTAATTGGTTATTTTTATGATAATCATTTTAAAAGTGATATTTATTATGCTTTTTAATCAGTTGACAGATTATACCGAGAGTGCGTACAAATTAAACTCTTTCTTTCACGAAGAAAGAAGTGGTTTTTAATACTAGGGTTTAGAAATAAAATATATAAAACTGCAAAATAAAATAAGATTTAGATAACACATAAAAAATATCTACGTGAAGAATATTCTCTCTGAAACATCATGTCTTTGTGATTTGGGTGGGTTAGATCCAACTTTTCTTACCATAGTTGTTTAAGATCACAAAATTATCACAACAGAATAAGATATCCCCTTCACATCAAATCTCTATTATGATGCCAAAGTCGGGAGCAAGAAAACAAGATTCGAGCCTTGGCGTAGTGGGCACTCTTGACTCTACCAAGCACCTACCTTGGCAAATTGAACAGAAAGAGTTGACCGGTCAATTTTGAAAGTGGCCTTTTCACGTACAGAGAAAATAGTTTCATTTTCACGCTTCACGCCAAAGGACCGTACTTTAAGTCGTATCATGTATTTTTAATTAGATCATTACCACTTTATGGGTCATTTTAGGAGTAACCTTTTCTTTTTTTTCAATGGGTACATCATACTAGATGAAGTCAAAATCCTAAGTTTTTATTCGCCTGTAATTATTCATATTAAAATCTTAACTTAAATACATTTTTAATTCTTACAATTTAATATTTTTTTTTACTTCTTACAAATTATATTTTTTTTGTTTTTCTTTCTTATAACAATTTAAATAACATTTTTTTCATTATTCAACAAAATGTTATCTAAAATAATTTAAGAACTAAAAATAAAATAAATATAATATGTCAGAACTAAAAAATAATAATTTTACGAGAATAAAAAATAAAAAAACTATATTGTAAAGAATAAAAATATATTTGAACCTTAAATCTTTAAAGGGCATTTTTCTTTTGTTCTTCAAAATTCTTTCACTGGAATCTTATTCTGTTATTCATATTCTTAACTAACTGTTGAAATTTAACGTTGCAATTCAGATGTTGGAAATAGTGGGAAACAAAGACACTAAATCAGTTGTCATCACTGGCCATTCCATTGGAGGAGCCACTGCTTCTTTGTGCACTCTTTGGCTTCTGTCTTACCTCCAATCCATCTCTTCATCTGTGTCAATATTGTGCATCACTTATGGGGCACCGTTGATTGGGAACGAGTCCTTTTCCCAAACCATTTTCAAAGAAAGATGGGGTGGCAACTTCTGCCACGTGGTGTCAAAGCATGACATAATGCCAAGGTTGCTCTTTGCCCCTATAACCTCTCTCTCTACCCAGCTAAATTCCCTGCTACAGTTTTGGCACTTGTCCATGACTTCACCAGATTTTGGGAAGCTTGCAAATCAGATATCTGAAAAAGAGAAAGATAAGTTGTTCACTGCTGTAATGGATTACTTGGAAGCAGCAACACAAGATGGAGAAAAATCAGCGCCAATTTTGTTTCACCCTTTTGGGAGCTACTTTTTTGTCTCAGAAGAAGGAGCAGTGTGTGTGGATAGTCCATCCGCTATTATAAAGATGATGCACTTGATGCTTGCAACTAGTTCTCCAGCTAGTAGTATTGAGGACCATCTGAAGTACGGAGATTATGTTAATAAAATGTCTGCACAAACATTGTATCAGAGCAACTCCATGCAAAAGAACATCCCTGACTCAAGCTATGAAGCAGGGCTTGAATTGGCCATTCAGTCCTCTGGCATAGCAAACCAGGTAATTGCTATATCTATTGTAGATGTAATATACAATGATTCATGTGTGTACCTAACAGTTAAAGCTTTTTGGGTTCGTAGATTCAGATTCTAAGAGATTAAGTGGTGCTAAATGGGTCTAAACATTATCACCTAAACAACTTAAGCTTTTAGAATAGGTGGATGATCACAATAGCCTGTCTCTTCTTTAGACCTTCAAATACCAAATTCCTATCTATTTTTTCATGCTTTAAATATATTTTTAGTTCCTGCAATTTATGGTTTTTTTGTTTTTCGTTCTTTGCAATCTTTTTTTTTGTTTTTAGACCTTGCAAATTATGTTTTTTTTTTTGTTTTTAGTCTGTAAGACATTTTAAATAACTCTTTCAACAGTGAAAAAAAATATTATCTAAAATGTCTTAAAAACTAAAAATAAAACAAACATAATTTATAAGGATTAAAAACAAAAAAAAATAATTTTACAGACGCAAAATAAAAAAGCCTATGGACTAAGTCTTTTTCATTTCATTACAAAGTAGGAAGAATAAATCTACCCTTTTCTTAGATTATCCACGCGTTTCGTAAGTCCCTAACTTTACAAAACACTCACTTTTTCTTGATTTTGCAAAGCTATCATTTCTTCACTTTAGTTATTCCTTTATTCCAACATTTTTCGCTAACAATAAAGATTAAATGACATTTTGCAAAGTCTTTCAAAAGTTAAAGATTAAGGTAATTATGACCTGATAATTTCAAGAACTGAAGTGGGGTTTAGTCTATTGGGAAAGCAGTGTCTATGATTTTTGCAGTGCTTTCTCACTTATATAGTTATATTAGCCACTCATGATTATTTTGACTGAATTAGTTACTGTGATGTAACCAATAGGAACCAGCTATTACATCCGCCAAGGAATGTCTGAAGACAACAAGGAGAATGGGTCCTTCACCAACCCTGAATGCTGCAAGCCTGGCAGTTAGCTTATCCAAGGTGGTACCTTATAGAGCGCAAATAGAATGGTACAAGACTTGGTGCGATGAGCAAGACGACCAAATGGGTTATTACGACTCATTCAAAAGCAGGGACTCTTCCAGTTCCAAAAGGGACATGAAAATCAACATCAACCGTTGCAAGCTTGCCAGGTTTTGGAACAACGTTATTGACATGTTGGAAAGGGGAGAGCTACCTCATGATTTTGACAAGAGAGCCAAGTGGGTGAATACTTCACACTTCTATAAGCTATTGGTTGAGCCACTAGACATTGCTGAATATTATGGGAAGGGGATGCATAGAACCAAGGGCCATTACATGCAGCATGGTAGAGAGAGAAGATATGAGATTTTTGATAGGTGGTGGAAGGATAAAACGGTTACTACTGGTAGAGAAGAAAACAAGGAGAGGAGCAAATTTGCTAGTTTGACCCAAGATTCATGCTTTTGGGCCAGAGTGGAGGAAGCAAGGGACTGGTTGAATTGTGTTAGAAGCGAGAGAGACACTAACAAGTTGGCTCTATTGTGGGATAAGATTGAAAATTTTGAGAAATATGCCATAGATTTAATTGAAAATAAGGAAGTGTCTGGTGATGTTCTCTTTAAGAATTCAAGTTACAGTATATGGGTGGAGGATTTAAGAGAATTGAAACAACTGAAAGCTAAGGTGCAAAGGTTTCCTCGTCAGTTTACCGGTTTTCTAGATGGGGAAGTAGTTCCTTAGTATGTAATTTGGAACCAATAACCTTAACTCATTGTAAGTGTAGTATGTATAAGAACTGCTTCCTTCTGCAAAATATCTCGTTTTGCTTGAGTTATAACTTTTTGTCGCTTTAGAATTTTACTTGAATACTTATATAGTTATATGAGAGTAGGGCTAAAGTGAATCATTAAAATATTAATATCACTATCAAATACAACTTGTCATCTCTAATATATTTCAGACTTTTGTTTTTTTATCTTTGATAATTTTTTTTTTCACCTTTGCTCCGTGATATTTGAATTTTTTTTATCTCTCTCGTTAGTAATTTTCCGTAAACTGATAATGTTGGTGTTAACTTTTTTTAAGAATACTATTTACAACAGTCATGAATCAAATTTTTCATCCATTAGTGGAAAATTTTTAACAACAGGAATAAAAACAAAAATTAAATATATATATCATGGATGACTAACATATTTTAGCAAAAAAAATCCTAAAGTACAGTAACTTCTATCGGAAATTGGAACAAATCACGGGGGAGTTAAAAATAAAAATAAAAACAGTGAATCTACCTAAATTTAATTATAGAAAAATTGTTCTGAAAATAAAATTATAGAAAATTGTTTATTTCTTTTCGTACGTAAATTTTTTTTATTTGATAATTTAATTTCTTCATTTTTTACATTTTATAATTTTCAACTTTGCAATTTGCATTAGACCACACAACTTACCTTACGGGTCCAACGAAGTCTGTATAGCAACGCCATAAAGGATCAGGTACATGATGTCGTTTCGCTTGCTTGTTTGATTTTTTTTTCTTGAATAAAAGAGAAAGATCAAGGTGGGATACGAAAATCGATGAAAGCAAGCAAAAGATGAGAAAGGAATAATTAACCACAAGTGTTAAATCCAATGGAAGGAAATGTTTCTGGGAAAGTGAGTATTATTAATTAGTACTACGTGGACAAGCCATTTGAAGAGTTTTTTTAACAATACTATCATGCTCACTTCACATCCTCTTTTCGATATATATATATATATATATACACTTTTTTTCATTAGGTTTTGGGAAGATGTTTGGCTTGGGGAGCAATCCTTGGCAAGTTTATTTCTTCCTTAATTCCAATAATAAAAATTTGGTGATGGGTACCTTGGGGGAGTGGGTGGAGATGGAATTTTTTATGGAGGAGGGAGTGGTTTGTGTGGGAAGAAAGTCAAGCCAACAATTTTTTGGAGTTACTCCAATGTGTAAGTCTCAACTCAAGTGAGAAGTGTGGGTGGAAGACCAAACGGGCATGTATTCGACAAAATCGGCAGAGTTATTTCTTCCTCTATTTGCCATAGCCATAATAATGATTTTTTCTCTGCTGTTTGGAATCTCAAAATACCTTCTAAGGTAAACTTTTTGTTGTGGAGGGTAAGGCTCAATTGACTGCCATCACGTGATAATTTGAGGAGGGATATTGTGGAATCAAATGAGGATTTGTTATGTACATTCTGTGTAGTAGAGGAGGAAAATGCGGATCATGTATTCTTGTCTTGCAAAACCATAGAGGCAATCTGGAAATTCTTCTTAGCTGGGGTATCAATGGTGACTGTCTTGCCTTCTAATATTGAACAACACTTTTTTCAACATGTCCTACCAATGGGTTTGTCAAAAGCAAATATTATGTGGAAATACATTTTGGTGTGCTATTATTTGGGTGACTTGGAATTAACAGAAACCAGTGTGTATTCCAAGATATTCGAATATCTAGGGATGACTTCATTCACAAAATTTTGTTTCACAGCTGGTCTTGGTTAACTAGATACCAAGCTGAGTTTAATTTTTCATTTACACAGTGGTCTTCTAATTTCTCAGCTTGTATTTTGGGATATATGTCCTGCAGTGTTGCATGGTTATCTTGAACGTTGTTTTGTTGGGCAGGTGAATGGCACATGTAAGCGTCAAGGATTGAAACCGTGGATGAGGTGCTGATCCAAGATATGTAACTAATGCAGAGGGATGAACGAGTACAGTGGGTCAAGGACCAAAAGGTTATTTAATATTTGAATCTTGTAATTTTCAATATGGTATAACCTTTAGTGGGCTGATATGTTTTTGTTGGGCAATATAAGAAAACTGGATGTAATCTTTGTGGTTATTACTTGTATCGATTGCAGTTTTATATAATATCTTATTTGCTGAGAAAAAAAATCATGAATTTTACTAAATGCATACATTCTAAGACCTCTCTTACTTGTAATATTCCTGTGGAGAGCATTGAGGAACCGTCTCCCAACCAAGGATAACTTGAAGAAGCGCAACATCATTACATTCAATGCTGAATTACTCTGTCCATTTTGCGGCCAACACTATGAATCTGCTCTACATCTGTTCATCCTGTGCCCGGTCACTTATAATATCTGATCTCTGATTGATCATTTCTGGTTTATCAAAGGGAAAGAGGAATGTCTGCATCTTCCAACAGGGAATGGTGGATTGGTTGGTATTGGTGGATGAAATAAAATTCACGGCTTGGTCGTGGCTGTACAATAACCATCCAGAGTTTAATATTTCCTTTGTGCAATGGAGCTCTAACATAGCTGCATGTCGGTGGGTTTGGCACATGCACGTAGGGAACCACGTTTTCTGCTGTGGACTGCATGCTAAGAGGGAGCCAACATTTATGTTTGGTACATAAGATTTATCTCTTATGGGTGGGGTGCAGGGACATAACTTTTTGGTCCTTCATTTGCTTTTGTTTTGTTCATTTATTTTTGCCTTTTGGGGTTATCTAATATTTATATTTTCACTGATATAAATATATCATAACCTTCCATCTAACTTTCGTTACCACTGGTACCTATCTTTAATGATATTTGTTATTCGCTGAAAATAAATAAAAAAAACTAAATGCACACATTCTAAGTAATATTTATATGAATTTTTTAACAAATAATAGGAGAATATATTTATGAGAGAATGTTAGAAATATGTCATTAAAACTTATAGTCAAAAGGTTCAATCTATGCATCAGCATTTATATGGAAGTATATTTATTAGAAGTAATCATCTCCTTAAATAAATCTTAATATCTCAAAAAAATAATTTTTAATTTTCCATTAAGAATAAAATTATTATAGGAATCTCAAACATATTTAAATCTAATTTAATATTCGTATTAAAATTCAAAATTTAAATTGGTAGTCAAACTAAAACTAATAGTATTAGAAAAAAAAGTTCAAACCTATGAAATTATGTAATTTTCAATAAAGTGAAGTTAATAGGAAAATATGTTTAAAAGAGTGTTATTAACATTTCTCAACGCACATATTCAGGAAGAAAAACAAACCAAGATGCTATAGTGGTAAAAAAAAAGAAAAAGTTAAGGAGCGAAAAAATATATTTTGCCTTAATTTGTTATTATGTGAAGGTTTTAGATGGGTAGTGACAAAAAGTGTCTACATGCGACAGTCTGTGATTTTATGTGCTATTAAGTTCATAATATGTATCCTGTCTGGGGCACAAGGGCATCTATCATGCAATTTATATCAAATGTAGATCAAAACTTTATTAGGATGATCTTTTGATGTATATTAGTTTTTAATATTTGTGTAACAAGCAACTGCGTATACAACTGTAGCAGAGAAGCTAATACTTTACTACAAAAATAGCTAATATTACTTTATCTTTGATCTTAAAAAAAGGGCAGTAACAAGAAACCAACAACAAAAAGTGTATTGTGTGACAACCAACAGCAATGCAACTCCAGCAATAAACAACAGCCGCCAAGAAGTTTATGATCCTCTTGTTAAACTGTTATGATAGGAAATAGGGCACAAAATCCATGTAGTGCCAAAACAAAAAATATACCAGTGTTGTCTTTACCTGTCAAAAGAAACACCAAACCTGGCTTATAATTCCCCAATTGGCAAGTAACTAGCAACTAATGTCAATCTTCCGTAGATATTAATGCATACATTTCAAATCTACTACCATTGTATATTTCACAAAGAAAAGCAATGCAACAGGGAATTTTATAAATAAAAGAAGCGTATGAAGTAGTCATATCATATCTAAATAAAGGTTACACTATATTTCATAACACTAATTGACAGAACAGTCCAATGGTTGCAGAGCATACTAGCACTAGCAGATACTGGATATATAAACATATTTCCATCTCTTGTAATTTTTAGTATTCTGTTTACCTCTGTATTACTACTAAATGTGAATTTACCTAGTTTGTGAAGATTATAGTCAAATATAGATACTATGCAATAACGTGGTGTCAATTAATGCAACATCTATAAAGGCAAAAAAAAAATTATTCACTTAAAATGCCCTTAGGCAGGACATTTTTATATGTCCATAACTGAGGTGAAGCCTAAGAAAGTATACAAGTTTTTCAGCACAGACTCATTTGTTTTCAGGGCATCACAAGAATTTCCATTTATTTACCAGACACAGAATCACGAATAAACTTTGTTTTCTCTTTAGTTCCATAATCATATTAACTCTCATATATTAACCATAAAAAAAGGTTTCAGTAACTAATTTTTTTATGTTGCCAAATTGGATAGTGACACTTATTGGAGAGACAAAACTAGAGTGATTTTATGTAAGTCCTTCAAATAACAAGACCAAAATGTCCCAAATCCAACCTAAATACCTAATAGGAATTATTTGTCACCAGTTCATACATCATTATAACTTCTGTGCAAAATACTTCTTCCCAGTCAGATACATTACTGCTATACTAAAATTGTTGAGAGTAATCATAAAAAACAGGTGTGATATCTATTAAGCTACCTAACACAATAAATATCTCCATCAATATCTTAGTCATAGCAAATCATCAAGCAAGGAGGATATATCATGATTGAGGGGAAATTTTAAAATATAGAAGATGATGCATTTCAGGGTTAAGTCAAACCTTGGTGAAGGCGACCAAGTGGAAGCACCAGGAAAGCCTGTAAACACATTTGAGTAGGACTTGGTCAAATATGAAAAATTGTTGATGGGAGGCAGAGAAGGTATTCTTTCTCCTTTCTTCAAAAGATCTTGCAAGTCAAGTCTCTGCAAAGTCAAGACAGCCCTAGTGTCCTTCCAAACAAAGGCAAGGACACCATTTTGAAATACAAAGAGGGAACCGGGCTTTGATCCAGGGTATCTGAACCCATATCCATTTGAAATACCCTCTCCTGTAAAAACATGTTTGATATCCACTGACAAGGAGTCTTTATTGATGTCCCAGGGAAAGGGATCAGATGAAGGCTCATTGACATCCACTATAAACATTGCTGAACCATTAGGATGCAAGCCATAGTGAGTGCCTTCCAATATTTTTGTTGCAATAAGAAGCTGTTGTTCCTGGGACTCCTCATAAGAGAGCAGAAGAAAGAATAGAGCTTTTCCAGGCTTGTCTTCAGAAGGTTTTCCAGGAGGCCAACCAAAAGTTCCTCCCCACAAACCCGCATAAATTTGGTCCGCTGAGGGAACTTGCAAGGGCATCTTGTAAAGTGCAAACCAAGTATCAGGCATATTTGGCCATGCTCGATAAGAAGATAATTTTACAGTTGATGCCTTTAATGATAGCTCTATTGCATCACTTGATCTAAGAAAGTCTTCAAGCCGCGCATGCTTTATCTCACGTCTTGTGGTAAGCTTCTTGAAAATTGCATGACTCTCGTTTATTGAACTAGATCTTCCAACAATCTGTTTAAAGCTACCCCAGAGATATCCACCAAGACTTTTTTTCTTGGTGAATTGTGTGTGACCATCCTCCTTGCTCAGAAGATCAGAGATATCCTTTGACCAGTTACAACTCTTTCTTATGTCATCCAGCTCTAATTGCACCGGACCAACTGTCCCTTGAGAAATTTCCTCATTGTCAATCTGACCATTACCAAAGTTGTTCATTTGACAAAAGACTTCTCTTCTTTCCTTCAAGAGCACAAAATCTTTCTGAAAATTGTCACAATCATCTCTCAACCTAGGAAACAACGGTCCAGCGGCTACACTAGGAACCTCTTGTCGAACTAGGCTGATAGTGACCTCAAGCAACTTTCTTCTATCACTAAAAGCTAACTTGCTGAAGGGAACCATTTCCTCATCATTTCCACCCACCTTTTGTAACCTAGAAAGCTCCCTGTTTGACCTACAAACCTCTCCTGATACCGTCCCACCCGAGTCATCCAAGCTCCTACTCTGCAACAAATTAATACCATAATTTTGTTCCCTAGGTTCAACCTCAAGCAACAGCACATTGCAAGATTCATCTATATACTTGACCGAGCCACGATAAACATAGTCCATCCCCTCTTCCCTTCCATGGAGAAAAAAGGTAGCTGAACCATCAAAATCACCAATAACCTCAAACACAGATGACCATTGGATAGGACCATCTTGAATCCCTAATGGACCAAGCTCCTGAGGAATTATCCGGCAGCCGACAACCGAAACAAAACCAGGCATGACATAGACAAGGTTACCAAGCTCAGGGTTCTGATGAACCCATATCCCAAGCAATGGTTTAACACTCAAAAGGAAACGGCAAAGTGCCTGGTAAGATGAGACACCCTCTCTCCACTCAACAAGGTCTTTTTGGGGCACCACTCCCACCATGTAACACTGAGGGAACCACACTTTTTCAGAGGATGAAAGAGCATAGAGACTCTTGCAGCAGAGGCTGAGATTGCAAACATCTCTGGGCAAGAGGAACCGTGACACCATGCCAAACACATCATCGGGTAGACACAGCAGAAAGTTCGGATCACAGGGTTCAGGTGACAACATAATTTGATGGTGAAGAATTGGACTGAACTACAATTGTATGTGTGAGCTACATACACACACAACAGAACACATAAATGGTGAATCTGCCAAGCCAAGTGATGTTCAATTATAGAGTCTAAGTCTAACAAATGTTAAATGACAGAGACGCATACCTACCTTAAATGATGAATTGGGTTGTTACGATGTGCGAAATTCTCTTGATTGTGAAACGCGTTTCTGGTGGAAAAGAAAATTAAACGCAGAATTCCATAGGAAGAAAGAGATTAAGAAGAAACAAGGAGGTAAGTCAAGTCAACCCACTAGTCTAAACTGTGCCTAACACTTCACCTTCTGTGTCGTGTGTCATCAGAACAGGAACATACGTGTTGCGTAAACAATCACTTTTTTCTTCTCCTTTTATGCTTCTTCTGATAAATAAGAATCAATGTGCAAAAGTTTTTCACGTTAGTTATTCATTGCCTGTCATCTTTTGTTCCTGTCAGTTATTTTAAATTTATATGTAAAAAATATATATACAAAACTATTACGTATATTTAAAAACCATAATTAAATTGAGCAAAATTAGAAAAAAAATATTTAAAATAATAAAAATTACATACACAGTTAATTTTGAAATTTTCAAAATTTTAAAAATTACTTAATGTTTGTCTGAATTTCGTGGCTTTCGTTGACTTTTTATAATTTAATATAGAATATAGGATACTAATAAATAAGAGATATAAATTAAATAAAATTTAAATAATTTATATAATCCAATGGTTGATGAATGATTGTAAAATATTTTGATTTGGTAAACTTATAGATTAAGTAAACATAATGTAAAAAGTATTTTTTAGGTGGGTTAAGATGCAAATTATGTTATCATTTTGGACAATTTTTTTTAATAGACATTTCATAACTAGTTTTTTAAATGGGTCAAATTTTATATTTTAAAACTTAATTTTCTGTTTTTTAAAATTATTTTTATTTAATGCAGGTTGGCCCGCTAAGTCACAGGCTATGCGAAGCGGGTGTCCGTTTGAAACACGAGCTTCACGGGGATGAATTTTGTGATTTGCAAGTTTCATGGGTTGCGAACTTACCCACATGTCCAGCTATAAACACTAAGTGTTTGTAAGAATTTATGATAAACTCGAATTCAATAAAATAGCATATGACTAAGCTCTTTTAGTTTATTCTAATGAATTCCACCATCGAAATTACTGTATAAATCTCAATATAATAAAAACTTATTGAATAAAGACTTGATTAAATTAAACACCTAAACACGTCGACAGATGGTATATTTCAGTACATTCCACCCTTTTCTTTCGATCAACCTAAAATTAAAAACGAGAACCAACGAAACAGAAAACCATCCAAATCTACTAATATTCGTAGTAACCTTACGAAATAAGTTTCACGGTATCGGTAAAAGTAAAATTTTCAAATTGGAAGGGGCATCAACATTCAACATCCGTTGAAATTCAGACAAAACCATATTTTCCTTTGAGCAATCATACGGGGATAATAGTTCTGATAATTTTATATTTTCTATGAATAATCTATCTATACATTCAACACCCGTTGAAATTCAGTAGTAAAATCATCCAAATCAACCACATTTCTTTCTTCCCTCTTCAGTTCAGCGAGCTCTAAATTCAACTCGGCAAGCCGTTTCTGTAGTTTCTCGCCCTTGTCAGGTAATTTAGAAGCCTGAAAAAGGTTAAACGGATATACTTAAATCAGTTCACTGTATATTGATTTCAGTATGAGGAATGCGACACCACTATTCTATTTCTATGGTTGGTTCTTGAAATGTTATTTTGGTTCCATACTTGACTTAGTCCTATAAACTACCTAATAAAACCTAGTGACAAAGAATGATTTTTTTAGGTATAGAGCACAGGTATTCTCTACCGGACAATCTTATTCAAACTCGGTAAGACCACTACGTGACCAAAAATGATAATTATAGAGAATAATATTCAGATACCATTTAAGAGAAAAACATACCATATTTGAGAGTGTTTGAGAGATACTCTTAATTTTATCCTTGATTTCTGACTCGGTCAATTTACCAGCACTGCTAGGAGAAGAACCTTTTTTGCTTAACCTGACATCCTTAGGATTAAATGCAAACTCCGGGCTGGTTTAAAGCAAAAAAATGGAATAAAAAAATCAATCAGAATCAAAAACATCCTTTAGTTTCTAAAAAGTAGTGAAATGAGCATCATACCCATAAGCAGCATGCTCATTTGAAGGTGATCTGGAAGTTCCAACATATTTGGCCCCATGATTCCTGCAACCATTGTATTAATGGAGCTTTAGGTATGATAAAGCAATTGGTAAACATAAATAGTAATTAGTTAATTACACACTGGCGCTAAAGTATGACCATGCCCGCAACCACAAAGCATTACCTTGTAACTTCATCATCCTCAGGATCAGTTCGAACTGGCGCTGTCTTGGAAAAGAGTAAACTGTGGTGACTAACTCCAGCTATGCTGTGACTTTTCAAAAACTCTAGATGTGCTCTGAAAGAGTCATCACTACACAAAATACAAATACTCCTTAAGATAAAAATCAGCAGATTGAGTTCGATTTTTGAGTTAAAGTTTGTTTGTCTCGACTTATTTTAAAGGAATAATTACTTATTTTTACCAGATTCCATAAAGTATTTATATATATATATATATATAAGATTATTTTTTCTGAAAAAGAAAAGCAGTTCCTGAATACACTATAGTATGTCACATTATTAAAATTTCAATGTATATCACCGTTATATTAATTTAAGTAAATTGAACAAGACAGTATAAAGAACCGATGCATATCACCGTAAGTAAGAAAAGCTAAAGCACGTGTTAAGGTTAAAAAAAGTAAATTATACCAAAACACAATTTCAAATTTTAGACTCATTACACTGTATGTTGACGATCGTGCTCCTCATTCAATTGCCTTTGGGTAACAGATACATCAAATCCTTCTTTTGGAAGGCTAAAAAGCTCCCTAAGATCCTGCAAAGGATGAATGGAAGATTACACCAAATCACAACTTTTTTGAAGATGTGTGCATTTCTCAACCAATAATACATCCCACTAAACTTGTACCTGCTGGCTAAAGTACCGAATTTGTTCTTTATGTTCAGTAGCAGTTTTGAATAATCCTCCCTTGTATACCTATAAAATATGCAATTTGAGTGTAAAAAAAGCCAATCAATGTCTAAATCGCATATTTTTTGCCCATGTAGTTCAATCAAAACTATGACATACATACCCACACCACACATACATACAAACTTCGTTACGTGTTTCTGCATACATACACACACGTGTATGTATGTACATTGCATTGGTGTATGTATGTACAAAAACAATGGAAAAGGAAAAAAATTACCTGCTTCCTGTAGATCTTTTCTTCAACAGTTCCGCATGTCATCAGTCTATATACCAGAACATCTTTCTTTTGACCAATTCGATATGCCCGGTCAACACTTTGATTATCCGTACTGGTAGAAACAAAATATTATAGTGCTTAACAAGTAACATAAGAAAATACCTCCCTCAATGAAGGACTCAAATTGCAAATTATAAGAAAGAAATACAGCAGATCTGGGCAACTAACACTAACTTAATCTACAGCCAGATGCATAATAGCTTAATCTCAATCATATGACTAATATACAAAACGATCAAATGTAAAACAAGAAACAAAATAATCATGGCATAAAAAGGACAGCAACGGAAGGTCTAAAGAGAGGATGTGGGTTATACTTATAGTATTTAGATTTATAGCCACTTTCACTCTCCTGAGGAACAAAATGACATAATTTCTAAATTATCATTCAAGAACAATGAACAACATTCGCAAATATCACTTAAAAAAGATTAAATAAAAGATCTACTTTCATCATTTTACATTACACTGTTTTAAAACAATCTTCTCAAACATAATAGGATTAGTAAAACTGGAAAAATGGTAAAAAAAAAAAGTTTTAGCAACAGGCAGTTAACGATGTATATAGACATATAGTCAAGGGAAAGGAATACTTTAAGATGTACCTTGGGTTCCAAGCAGGATCAACTACAATCACACGATCTGCTCTTGTAAGTGTTAGTCCTAAACCGCCAACCTGAGATGTCAAGAGAAATATAGGAGCTCCAAAACCTTCTTGGAAATCCTGAAATCAAAACAGCAGGTGTCATAAGACAGAAAAACATTTTACGAAGGTTACTAAGTTAACCATGCAAAGCACTTACGTTAACAATCTTTAGTCTGTCAGTGGCTTTTGTGGTGCCATCAATTCGTAAAAAGTCATAACCTTCAGATACTAGGCATTCCTATAATCAAGCAGTAGAAAATCCTTAAATCAACTTTCATAGAAAGCATACAACAAAAGAATGGCAAGGAATTAAGAGGAAAACTTTGAACATCCTCCTACAAATACCTAACAATCATTCAAACTTTTAAAAGTTTATAAAATTACTTTCTATGCATTTCCATTCCAGCTAAGACAATGCACTCACATACATGGAACAGTTGAGCAAATGTTTGACTATTCCATGGTTCACATACAAAATAATTGAAAAACATTAGGAAATAGTTTCTAAACCAACCTGAATAAGATTAAGCATCTTGCGAGTCTGAGAAAATATAAGCACACAATGCCCTTCTGGGATCAAATTATCCTACAGCACAGAATATGAACTGTGATATTAAGCAAAGAAGTAAAACCAGTATATAAACCCCATGATCAGCACTTACCAATAATGACATAATGAAGGAAATTTTGCATGACACATCTTGCTCATCTTTAAACTTATCTGTGCCTGCAACATCTGCTATGTGCATTGCCAATTTTTCTGCAACATTTGCCTCTTCTGGCTTTAGCATTGAGTCCATCCCTTCCAACACATCCTCCGCAGCTCGCTTTGTCAACAAAAGTGGATGATCGCATATTTTCTTCAAAATCTGATGTGTAAAGATTTCCAAAAGATGAAGGCATAGTGAAATAAGAGGGAAAACAAAATATAAGAACACAGCAAGAAAGAGTGTAGCATAAATAATATGACAAAAATTACCGTAAGGGCAGCCAGTGGTGAGCCATCAAATGCTGAGAGAACAATCTCACTCTTCAAGAATGCTTCATACAGATGCCGCTACATGAAATAGAAATAAACCATAGTTATCAGAATATGCTAAAAGTAACCTCATAAAATAAAATGAAAAACAACAAAGAATTGCATATTTAACCTGAACACTGGTCAGTCGAAGCCACACAATGATCTCCTGTTTCTGAGAAAGTTTTGCAGTTGTTTTCTCATCATCTTGATTGAAAACCTCACTCTTCAAACGTCTCAAAAAGTAAGGATGAATACGATCTCTTAGTTCCTAGTGAAAAAGGAGCAGTTATAACACTTAAGTCAAAGCAAAATTTGCTATTAATTGATGATCAGAATAGAGAGATCACTGCATAGGTACATATTACAATCAAATGCATTATATAATGATTAATCAAGGAACAGCTTAAAGTGGAAGAATAGAAAGCATATCTAATCACATTCATATACTTTTAATTAATTGTATGTATTATCATGTGAGCTCAAGATCAAAACCAATGCTGTTTGCCATCCAAAGCCAAAGGCTAAGTCACACAAACTAGATTTTAAAAAACAAATAATCCTTACCTTTGCTACAGATGAACCAACACGCTTCTCCCTGTCAGAAGCATGCTTGTCATTTCCACGAAGTATGGGATTTTCAAATCTTTCTTTGAACCTGAGATATTCAAATCTTTTAAGTTATGATAACCTTAACTAAATTAAGAATGTAGCCTGAAAATTATTATTACCATTTGTGGTCACCAAGCAACTCTGGGCAACAGAAATTGAACAATGCCCACAACTCCTGTTAGGAAGTTTTAAGAATGAAAACCATTAAACAAGGTAGAATAATCTAAATTTCAATCATTACTACAAAAAAAGCAAAGCAAAAACACCGTGTTAAAAAACCATTAATTGATGATTATAAACAAGACTGTTTACATCAAAATACCTTCAGGTTATTTTGCAAAGGAGTGCCGCTAATGATAATGCGATGAGCACTTGGTATTTCAAGCAAACTTTTAGCCCTTTGTGTGCTTGGGTTCTTTATAAGGTGTCCCTAAAGTTAAGAACATTTTGAAAACAAGAAAAAATTAAAGCCTTTTACAATATATTTATATAAGTGTTTAAATTCATTGTCATTTAATTGAAATTTCAGCACACTACTGAATGAACAACATCATCAGATACTCTTAAGCAGTCCCATAACTATTCCAGTATTCCTACTTGTTAAATATGCAGAAAGAAATTTATAAGGCGATCTTATTACTTAAGCATAGCAAATAATACTACACAAGTCAAATTTCACACTGAATTTTTGGACCCCATTATTAATGACATAATATTTTGTATGTCTAGCTATTATAAACAATACAGCACAGCATGTACAAGTACAACACATTTATACATTTGTTGTTTCTGCATTAATGATTTCCAAAAAATTTCAATGAATAAGAGTGTGTTGTTAGCATTTCTTTTCAACCAAATGTATACACTTTTCTGAAGTAATCCGTTTCATTGATCATCTAAAAAATACAAGATCCAAAAACTACTGAGGAAAAGGTAAATGGACTGCAAGTAGTAGACACACCAAGTACCCAACATTAAATAGGTTTTAAATAAAACAAACCGATCCTTACCTCATCAAGTATCATGTAGTCCCATGTTGCGCCTTCTTCATTATCCTCATCATCAAAATAATTATTCCCCTGTAAGGACTTAGAATTGTTGCGGACAATATCATATGTTGTGAGAAGAACTCCATTGTCCTAGAAGGAGACATGAGAATAGAGTTGAGGATTGATTGACAGAAGCAAAGAACTCAGGAACATCCAAATACCATCAATTCTCCAGCAATCAATTAAACGTCCACTAAAGGACCAAATTTAAAGTGGTGTTTCCAAAATAAATTGAGGCAGCCAGAACCACCACAAAATAGTTTCCCTTCCAGTTCTTAAGCTCAGTTTTGATTTAGATGCAAAAACATAACATGTTTCTTTATCCTGGCAGTCATGAGGCACGAGCATGAATTTAACTTAAAGGTAATCCAAGTTTAATTCAAAAATTATAAAAAGCAAGAAACGTCTAGAACCTGAAGTATGTACTGAAGTTCATATTCTCTGAGTTTTGTAGAAGTTCCAAAATATCTGCAGAAAAGGACAAATTATTTGTTGCTGCTCTTAAAGCAGAAAAGTTTAAACTTTGCATGTTATAGACAAACCACTCAGATGAATAAAGTCAGGCAGCCTCACTCTCTTGTCTTCTCAGATAGACCCACAGCTGACAACTCTTTGATCCAATGGGGCAATAAAGTTTTGGGGGCTACAATCAACACCCTTCTAATTAAACGAGAATGAAACAGTCCAGCTAGAAAACCACACATCTGCAAGAACCATCCAGCATTGGCAATCATGCACCAGCTATTGCAAAATACAATTTCTCAAGGTTCTATTCATTTATTTCTTTACCTGCATTGTTTTCCCCAAACCCATGTCATCACCCAAGATTCCACCTTTTCCCAGACAATGCAAAGACCAGAGCCACTTCAACCCCTCCCGCTGATGCGGATACAACATTTTCGCAATTTTAGCCTGCAACTTATAAGTCGATCTGGGGCCAGTAAAAGTTATAGAACCATCAGTCTCAGGCTCAAAATGATCCAACTCTTGAACAGAATCATTTGCATCATACTCAATATCATCCCCATCACCATTCTTCGTACCCTCTGACAAGCTCTCCTGTTGTGGAGAAAACGAAGAACCTGCACTCCCAAACTCTGAACCATCATCATCACAATTTTTTTCTCCTCCAACCAGACCTTCAACATGCTTTGGCTTCGGCTTCCTCTCAACCGACAGCAGCTCAAACTTAGAGTTTAGTTCGTTCAAAATATCCGTAATTTCATTCTTGCCCCCGCTCTCCTCAATCTGGATCACCTTTCTCGGTGCAGGAATCGGAGAATCAAGGTCAATGAGTTCATCAAACTTGGACTCGTCAACCGCCACACTTTTGCCTGCATCTTCATGCACAACCTTGCAGAGGCGACGCCGCCCCTGTACTTTCACCTTCGCCTTCTTTTCTTCCTCTGGGAAAAAAAAGGATGCCGATGATTTTAACAACTGTGCTTGATTGCATATTCAAGTGAGGCAGAGAATGTAACACTTACTAGGGGGGAAATTAACCGCGTCGGGTGGAGCTTCTTCTTCTTCATCATCATGAAACTTGATTGGGTCACGTTTCACGTCCGAATTTTGACCTAATAATAATAATCGAGTGAGGCAGATTTTAACGACAGTGCTGATAGCAGATTCAAGTGAAGCAGAAAATATAACACTTACTAGGATTGGAGTTAATCGAAAATTGGGGAATATCGTTTGGTGGAACTTCTTCTTCTTCTTCGTCATCATCATGAAACTTGATTGGTTCGTGTTTCTTGTCCAAGTTTGGCCCTAATAATAATAATAAACGAATGAGGCAGATTTTAACGACGGTGGTGATTGCAGGTTCAAGTGAAGCAGGGAATATAACACTTACTAGGAGTAGAGTTAAGCGAAAATTGGGGAATATCATGGGATGGAGCTTGTTGTTGTTTCTCGTCCGAGCTTAACCCTAATAATAATAAGACGAAGAATGGATTGTGAAAAGTGAGAATAGGCGTGAGGAGGAAAAAGAAAATTAGAGAGAATGAGTTGTAATACCGAATGGAGAATCGAAGTCGGTGATTGCGGAGAACTGGGGGATGTTTTGGTGTTGTTTACGGGTGGAGGCTTTGATCGATTCTTCATCTGCGGAAAAGTAGAGAGTGATTGATTAGGGAAATGGAAAGAGAAAAGTGTAGTAATAGTAAAGAGTAAGGTTACCGAAGGTGGGTTTGGGAGGAGCAGAGTGCTCCTGTAGGAAGCGATAGTGACTGTCGTTGAGGCTCATCGGTTTCTTAGTGCTCTTGTTGTTCTTCGCCATTGTTGCTGTTTCTTCGCTTCTCCAAACAAAACAGGACGCTTTTATTCGCTGGGACTCCTAACCTTCCCGCTTAGTTAGGATATTTGAATTTGAAGGACACATTCTCTTGCTGTTTATTGTCTAATGATGCACTCTCAATCTGGCTCTTTCGAATTTTTATATTTGTGTAAATCTCAATCTTTGGTTAATAAGTTTTACTCATTCTGATAAATTTTAACTATTAGGTAAAAATTATTAAATATATATATATATATATATATATATATATATATATTAAATATTTGCATGTGTTGAAAATACAGAAGCACTATTTTAAAATTGCTTTTTATGGCATTAGCAGGTTTCGGGTGGTGGGTTGTTTGCAATCGGGTTTTTGCTTCTTTTTTTTTTTTTTGCAATGCTTTCAAAGCAATGCTTGCATCATGTCCAAATTTTTATGTAAAAATTAGTGATTCTCAACTCTAAACAAAACATGCACTTAGTGTTGATGAAAAATCATGGTAGACTGGGTGGTTTTTGGTCACTAGTGTGTTTGTTTCTGTGGTGGACTTGTGAAAACATGAAGTCTGAAATTGCTTCACGGCAAAAGTATGAGTGTTGTTGCTTCTCCAACCTTTGTTTCGGATTATCCCACCGGTCACCCAAACACAGGTTAGTTTAAATACAATGATAATGTGTTATCAATAATCTTCTAATGTTCTAATTGGAGTAAAAGTGAAATGGAAAAAAAGGTATAAAAAAATAAAAGGTTAAAATAAAGAGATATAGAACAAAAAAAATAACAATATATAAGTGATGTTGTTTGGGTACCTTGATGCATATTTACAGCAATTAAATAATTTTTTGTCACAATTAGTTTAATCAATTTATTTATTTACTTAAAATGAATGCTTTATATGTACTGTATTGTTTTTAATGGTAATTATTGTATTTATTGATGCTTTGTAATACATCCTGAAAGCAACACATAAAGGATTGATAATCAAAGATTAGTCAAATGGCCTGCTAGTACTTTACCTTTCGCGAAGGCGTGTTGAATCCTTACCTCTGAATCATGATTTTGAAGGTTTTTAATCTTAGGAATGATATTGTAGATTTGTAGAAATGATGGGTTGGGAGCATTTTTGGCGGATAACAACTTGGGCAGAATGGTCCCCTTATGAGAACAACTTTTGGCTGGTAAGAAGGATAACTTAGTAAGATCATATTTAAAGTTTGTACTTATTTCTTCATGAATATTGAATAGATAAAACCTATTTAAAATTCTGAAAGATAATAAGTGCGTTTAGCTCAATTGCTTGAGCAAATTAAGCAATTTATTATTTTTAGTATTTGTCTTTGATTCTTAACTATTCCTAACATGTAAGTTTATTTCAACAGACAACTTCCGGTAATTCGCACTTCTGGAATCTGGACAGTCTTTCCAGCCACAAAGGAGACCCAATACTTCAATTTAACCGGCAAAGTTTTATTTAAATAATTTTTATTTTTATTGGCACAACAGCATGCATCTCTCTGTTAATGAAATTTATAGTTAGAATACGCCGTGACACAAATCCATTTGTTCGCGTCATTTGGGATTTGTAAAATGCTGTCAACAAACTTACGTACGTTTGTCTTTGTCTCCCACTGTTGCAATCGATATTAAATCTAATTGAATGAAAAACAAGAGAAGAAATATGATTAAAGGGGATATTATAACAAACTCTTGTCACAACCAAATCGAAGAAAGAGAATGGAAATTAACAATCATATAAACTTGTGCTAAAATGAATCATCAAAGAATCAATTAATAACTACGTATCTCAAAGAAGGGGGAAAAATCTACAAAATACGAAGCCAAAATGAGATTCTCGTTGATTCATCAAATTTACATTTCTTTATACAAACCCATGTCAAAACTCTCCTATAAGCTATACAAACACAAAAAAAAAAAAAAGGTTACAGTGAAAACCAACTTGTATTCTGTCATCGAATATGCATAGGACATGCATGCGTCCCTCTCGTATTCCAACATTGGCTATATATATTCTCATGAGGTGCAGATGCATGCATGGAGCCATCATGAAGATGCATGATAGATGTGTATCATAGGGCAACCCAAAAGAGAACATAAACAAAATGTGAAATAAAAAAGGTAAAGGCCATCAAGACTGAGCCATGCAATCCATCATGTTGCCATAGATTTTGCCAATGCCATTTCACTTTCGTGTGAAGCAAAAGATGATGCCCTATTCAACTGATCTCCACCTTTTGCATGAGATGCAACTGCAACCTCCACATCTGCCTTTGCAGCAGGAACCCAATTTCCTACACTTCCTCCACCAAAACTAACTCTACATCCAAAAATCCTTGAGAGGATTCTGTATATGAAAGTGAGCAACCAAAACAGCCATGGTAGGCTAACCAATCCCACCCCAATTTCGGGTATCCAAGATGTTGATGTTTCTGATTCAGGAAGGAGAAGGTATGCCACAAGGCATGCCCCTCCTGCGGCTACAGAGATGAACAAAAGACCAGCTATGATCCATATGAACGTGCGCCCTGAACTAGGATCAGACACAGGCATTTGTGTGTAGAAATAATGATCAAATATTATTCAGGATTTCCTTATCTTTATCTTCATCCATTTTAAGCAATGAAGAGGGGGTTGATGTTGGCCTAGCATGGGGCCGGTGAGAAGATGCCGAGTTCTAATTAATTTCTTCTGGTGTAGCAGTTGAAAGGAAGCCTGAAAATGGGAAATCTCTCAAATGGAAGAAGGCATGTTCATAAGTTTGTTAACCTAAAATGGGGATAACGATAGAACAAACACACCCACAAAGACAGAGAAAAAGAGAGGGAAGCGGCTTCCAATTATGGTTATTCAAGTTTAGGTTAGAGATGGTTTGGTTTGATGACACATGCTACTAATACACATTATAGAAGTCGTGCTCATGCATGCAAAATTCCCAAAATTGACCCCAGGTATAGGACATTACCTTATTAGTACACGTCAATATTATTACTATTATTTATTCCCCTACCTGTTTTTTGTTTGTTGTTTCTTATTGCACCGACGTAGATTATATATTAACATATGGAAGTAATTTTCTCCTCCAATTTGTCCAAGATACTGAGATAGCATCAGTTCCCACGTTGATTCCCCCATCCCCGAGAGCTGGTTAATAAAAGGTTAAAATAAACAATATTTTTCCTATAATTTCATTCCATGTACATTGTGGTTCTACTTTAATTTTTTAATTATACAGCCTCACATTTTCACTCGTGCATACTCTGAATGACCAATACTTCAATAATTTAAAATAATAAGGACTGATACTTCAATAAATACCGAGCAAATTTACAATGATTAAAATCTAAATGAATGGAGAACATTGAGACCTATACCTTGAAAGTTGAAAGGACCCCAAATCCAAATCATGTAAAATTATTAAAAAAAAAAACTAAAAGTATTTGCTACTTTTAGCAAAAACTGACATTTATATCAATCAACAACTAATTCTATTTAAAACTTTACAATTTATTTAATTTTTATCATCAATTTGATAAAATTGTCAAATGAAGGAAAAAAAAGTTAGTTTCTATTCGTTTCCCTCCAATCCTTTCTAATAATCTATTTATCTATGACACTAAGATTTTGTAGCCTTTACACCACATATACATAATGTGGCACACTAAATACCAAAAATTGATAGAATGGTCAGGTATCAAAGTGACATGGAAGCTTTATCCAGAGCTGACTTTTTCAGTCAAAGAAACTTCAGGCACGTCATCTTGGGTATTTGCTCGAACGGCATTCATCATTTTGTACTTCCTCAGTTCTTGAGCTTTCCTCCGTCTGGCTTCGAGCACAATGACTAGAGCAGTGATATCAGCAGGGCTCACCCCACCTACTCTGCTTGCCTGGCCAATGGTTTGAGGCCTAACCTGAAATCATTGAAATAACATATTTCATAGCACTATTGTACTACACGCAACGAAAAGTGTGTCTGTATATATATATATATATATATAAACATCATTTAATACTTAATTTTTTAAGTATTATAATTGAATAAAGTGTACTAAACTTTCCTTGATGTAACAAAAGAAAAGTTGCTCCTTAATCCGTATCCTTAGAGGACATGTTAGTAAGATCCTGACTTTAGTTTGATGGTGCAATATTAAATCTTATCGGTTACTCTGCCGTAGATGCTGTTTTGGGGGAAGACGGGTCCTTTTATGAATTCAATATCAGTAGTAATATTTTGATTGAATAGTACTTGAAGAGTTGATTGACACAAATATTTATTCCCGTAATATCTCATTATTTTTTGCCCATTATTACTAAATTTGTACATTGAACTTGTGACGGATGTAATGAACCAAATATCTATTTTATAAATTTATAACGTACAAACCTTGGAAAGTTTTTCGCGAGCTTCAAGAGACAATGTTGTCATTGCATAGTAATCCAAGTCTTCAGGAAGTGGTCTATGTTGTTTTGCAACCAGCTATAGGTAAATCCATCACAACAATGAGATTTCACGTTAAATACACAGCTGAAAACTGAAATGCTAAAATGTGTAAAAATTAAAATGATTTAGGGTTGTCATGTTGACACAGCAAAAACAGATTCACTTTTTCTCATTGACAAAGTGTAACAAATACCTGTTGAAGTTGGCTTTGCTGACGCAAGATGAAACCTTCATACTTTATATCAATCTCAACACATTCTTTCTCCATTCTTGATAAGCTTTTGTCACCGAAATCATGCTTGTCTAGAATTTCATATTGTATGTGTGGTTTCTTAAGAAGACTTTCTAATGTTGAAAAGTCCTTCACTGGCTGACCAGACAGATTAGTGACTTCAGCAGCCAAATCCCCTCCTGATGAGAAAATTGAGGAGAGTAGCAATAATTGATAATTAGTCAAATAAAATTTCTATAAATCTACAGCAGAATATGTATTTGAAGGGAAGAGTGCAACGTTGGAAGATCGGTATAAATATAATAACAGACTCCTACTATATATAAAACACATTTTTGCCAAGAGAATGGATAATAGTAATCACAAAATAGTTTAGACTTTTATTTAACACTAGCGTGAATTATCTACCAGACTATATTAAACAGTAGTTTACATTGTAATCCTTATGTAACATATTTTGTGACCGTATAAAGTGCAGATGACTGAAGATTCAAAGCTCCCAATTTTTCAACACTCACTATATTATTCTATCGTCGGTATTACTTTTGTTAGCTAAAGATCATAAGGAAAACGAAGGGGGTGGAGGGAGGTGAGGATAAGTTTATTTTACAGGCAACCATCCTCATGTTAATGCAACAATTTTATTTGACTTGAGAAGCATCAACATTTAAATGACTTTGTTATTATGTGCAGTTATTGCCATCCTGTTTTCCCCAAAAGGATAAACTTTCTTTCGGTACTTTTTAAAGAAACAGCTCCCAAGAATGAGTTACTACACAAGCATAGTAGACAAACAAACCTGATATCCTGACACTTTTCAGTCGCTTCTTTTCCTCAGAAATCCGAGCTTGCTTATCCTGGTACAGTTTCCAGCGTCTATCATCAATCAATCCAATTTCACGACCTAAAGGTGTGAGACGGCTATCAGCATTGTCAGATCTCAAGAGTAACCGATGCTCTGAGCGGCTAACATGAGGAAGACAAATTTCAATTTAAATAACAAGAAAGGAATAAGGAGTAACAGGATGAAGCAGCATATATGCATCTATGAGCAGAAATGTTATCTTGGTTAGTTTACCTGGTTAACACGCGGTAAGGCTCTCGCAGGTCCTTGGTTACTAGATCATCAATTAATGTTCCTATATAACTGCTCTCCCTCTCAAGAACAATAACTGGCTTACCGTCTGCATGTCTAGCAGCATTGATACCAGAAATAATACCCTAAAGGAATTGTAAACAGGAAGAAAGCTTGCTAGATTAGCAGGAAGCCCAAATAGCCATGAAGAGTCAACTACCCATGATACAACTCGCAAGTCACAACACCAAAAAAAAACAAAAGTATTAGATTTAATAGTACAAATGAACTTTAAAATAATACCTGGGCCGCAGCTTCTTCATAGCCTGTAGTTCCATTTATCTGACCAGAGAAGAACAATCCTTGTATTTTCTTTGTCATTAGAGACCTAGCACATTGATGAGCAGGTAAATAATCATACTCCACAGCATATGCAGGCCTTAACATTGAACAGTTCTCAAGTCCAGGTAAAGTTCTCAGCAAAGGTAATTGTAGTCTCTCTGGCAAACCTGTTGAGAACCCCTATAAGATAGAATGCGTTAACCATATGCATTTCAATCTTTTGTAAGTGGAATTTTAGGGTTCAGCTCACTACTAATTTTCTGAAACAAATGTATCAGATTGTTAATTTATTTTATGGATCTTCATCACATCATTGTATTCAAACACCCACAAACCCAATCCCCTCCCCCCTGGCTTGCAAAAGAAATGTCAAGTTTTATTCAGATTACAGAAAGGAGGGATAAAGAATACATAAGTATATATAACTTACCTGCACATAGAGCTCAGGCACATTTCGACCCTCAGGTTCAAGAAATATTTGATGAGACTCTTTATCTTGGAATCTTACAATCTGAAAGTGAACAATATATCACATCATAAAATAATACAAATGATTCCAATATAGTTTATCTGATGTTTCAGACCCCTTTTTCTAAATGGTTCAGGTTCAATCTGAGTATGGAATGAAATGGTAACTATAGTTAATCAGGTACATACACATATTAAACTGATATGAAGAAAACCAAGGTAGCTTTTTTGAAACACACCTTATCTTCTATTGAGGGACAGTATCTAGGTCCTTTGGCTTCAACCCATCCTCCATAAGTGGGAGTCTCGTGTAAGTTCTCTTGTATTATCTGATGAGTTGTACTTGTAGTACGAGTTAGGTAGCAGCACATCTGCTCTCTTTCAATATGGACCTCAGGATCAAAACTAAACCAGCCAACCTGCCAATTATGAAGATAACTCGGGGAAACACTATCTTTTTGTTAGAGTAAATGCTTTTAATTACAGATTACAACTTACAAGCAGTTGGAAACTCAGCATTATCATTATCATTCAGCACTGGAGGAAAAGTAAAATTCTATTTTTATCTATTGTCATAAATTGTTTGAACTGTCAGCACTAAAAGTATTACATAGCTATCTATGCTAAATATAATTATCAAGTGAATTAACTTAATAAACATCTTGGACCTTGCCCAACTGATGGCTGGTAGACATAATTCTCCAAGTAGCAAATTACTAAGGTCTTTAAGTTGTATCAAGATTACTAACAGACTAACATAATCAGAAGTGACACTTGGAATGAAACCAGACAACCATTTGCAAACTACACACCAAAAGCCTGATTTGAATCTAATGAACCTACTTATATAGGTTTAGATGGACAAACCTCTTCATCTCCATACTGTGGTTCTAATCCTGAGAAATTTACAGTGCGAATGTCCACTCGGGCAGGGGTTCCAGTTTTCAATCGATCAGTTTCAAAACCAAGTTGTTGTAAGTTTTCTGTTAATCCAAGTGAAGCAGACTCGCCAGCTCTTCCTGCAGGCATAGAAGTTCTACCGACCCAAATTTTACCCCTCATAAAAGTCCCTGTGGTGAGAATAACAGACGGAGCATAGAATTTCATTCCAAAGAAAGTAGAAACACCTTCCACATTATCATTCTTCCCTAGTAAAATATCTGTGACCATAGCCTCTCGAATAGAAAGGTTTGGTGTGCTGCAAAAAAAAAAAAGTTCCAAACAAACAATACATGATGGGAAGTAACAAACATGGCAAATGCATATATATATATATATATATATATATATATATATATATTGTCCCGGGTTAGTGTCTCCAAACCCACTGGGTCAGAGACTCACTGTGCATGATTGCTGCTGTCCCCCAACCCACTGGGTCAGAGACTCATTGTGCGTGATTGCTGTTGGCCCAAGAGAATTTTGCACAAAGTAAAAATCGAACATGGATTTTCCGGCTAAATAGATGGTTTCCACTCATGTGAACACAGAGGAGCCTTGCACCACTGCATCATCCCTTACATGACAAATGCATATAACATTATTAAGTCTGAACTTGCCTTTCTACAACAGTTTTCATTTGCAAGGCATAGTCCCTTTTATCAGTCTGAGCACGTAATGCACGAACTGCGGGACCTCTTGAGACATTGAGTACACGCTTCTGTAAGTAACATCTATCAGCAATCTTCCCTATTTCCCCGCCTAGGGCATCGACTTCATGAACAAGCTGGGACTTTGCAGGGCCACCAACAGCTGGATTGCAAGGCTGCCACGCAATTCGGTCAATGTTGAGAGTAAGAAGAAGAGTCCTTGCCCCCAAACGTGCAGAGGCAAGAGCGGCTTCGCACCCTGCGTGCCCTCCTCCAACTACAATCACATCATACTTCTCATCCAATCCCAATTCATATTCCACCTCTGCAAAGCCCCAAGTAAGTAAACAATTTCAGTTTCCAACAGTAAAATCTGACGCCAAATAAGCGCAGTTCGCGTACCTCGGGAGGTGGAGCTGGCGGAGAAACGCCGGGGAAAAGAGGAGAAGGAGATTCGGCGGCGGAATGTGACGTGAGGAGAGCTCCGAAGAGCGGGGGAGGAAGTAAGAAAGAGCGTTCTGCATAAGCTTCGGCCAAGGCGACAGATATGGTTATTTAACGGCGCCGTTGCCATTGTGGCTTTTGGTTGCTGTTGTTTCAATGGCGTTTCGTTGTCATCCTCATCCGCAATGTTTTGCAGCTTCCTTCTTTTGTTCTCTCTCCCATGACAAATAGCAATATCCAATATTATGTTAGGCCAAGTGAACTTCCTGGCCCAATGTCTGAAGTTAGCTTGTATAGCTGTAAAACTTTTGTATACTTTCGGGCTTTAGAAAAAATAATTCATGTATTATTTATTTTCTTTTTTTAATAATCATTTCCTTTTTTTTTGTATAATAGCGATAAGAAAGTTAGATAATTTGATTAGTAACATAATCTATTTTGTTTTGATATATTTTTAGAACATAACTGATATTATTTTTTAAATAAAAATATAGTTAATGTAGATATTCATTTTTATTATACTATAAATAAAATTATGAAAGTGTTTTGCACAATGTGAAATTGGCTATTAACATTTTAGAATTCTATATTTTTTAAAAAAATTATTAATTTATAAGTAATTATATTTTTTATAATAACTAGTTGGAAACTGACACTACGCGTAAATTAAAATAATTAAAAAATATAAATAACTGTCACATTTGATATTTTTTTAATAATTATTTAATTTAAAGATAGTTTTTAGAATTAATTAGAAGATAAAATAGTCCAAGAAAATGTATAAAATAGGAACAATTATCTTGATTAATAGTTGTAAATAACAATAACAATTAATCCTTTCTGGATCTGCCCCCATAGTGAAAAATAAGAAAAAGAGGTTATTCTTCCTGGAGCAGGAGACAATTGATCATGACGCCACCATCCAAAATCATCTTTGGCCACAACAAACACTGGTCAAAGTGAGAACGATAATTGGAGAAGGAAGGGATGGGATACCTTATGTGAAAAAGTGTGTCCTACCCTTAAAAATATTCCAAAATAGTTTCATTGTTTAAGGCGAATTTCTAATATGAACTTAGTTTGTTTTGAGGTACACCAGTAAAGTAATGGTTAAGACCTTAAAATAATATGAACTTAGTTCCTTCATGGTTGAAAATAATTTTTTATATAAGAAACTATACCTAACAATTAAAAAAATAAGTTTCCGAGACTTAATAACTATCTAAACAATAAAAAATTGATTTTCTCAACTTCAACACGAGAGAAAATAAAATTGTCAAGGGAAGAACATGGAACAAATATACTCGTTGAACAACCATAATAAATCCCAAAAATCATAAAATTTGAAAAAAAAAAGTGATTTAAATCCAGATTTAAGCAAAACAGTAAAAGGAAAAGAGGGGAAAACCAAACGCAATCAAGGTGAAGGCAAACGCACCATGACGGAAACGAGACCATGGCAGGAGACACGAGATGCGACCATGGTTGGAGATGCGACATGCAACCGTAATGGAGACCCAAGATGCGACCATGGCCGGACCATGGCTGGAGACTCGACCATGTGCTTCATTGTTGACGCCAGCGAAGGTGACGCGAGACTACCATGGCCAGAGGTGGAGACGCGAAGTGAAGGTGAGGCCAGGCGAAGGTGTTGCAGTGGTGGCCGGAGGTGTTAACGAATGTAGCCATGGAGGAAAGGAAGAAAATAGAGAGAAGGAGATGAAGAAGATAGAGAGGAGGAGAGGGGGAAGCTTATGGAGAAAAGAAGAAAAGACGTGCTGGAGAGAGAGAACAAAGTTATCGAGAAAAGAAGAAAAGTAGTAAGTAGCATTTTAGGTAATGAGGTGAGACGATCTGGACCGTCCATCTTATTAATGATGATGAATATGAACTATTGAGCAATTGAGGTAATTAATGAAGAAAGATTTTGACTGTTGATGGAAATGTTACTGTTGCCATTGATCGTTGATCTAAAAATAATACCATTGAAGTGCAGAAATGAACGTGCTATGGAAATGTTTTCAGTTTGATTATTCACTATACATTTATGCACGGTACACCATATTTTTACAAGTTTTGTACTGTTAATTTTATTTGTTGTTGTTGCTATCAAGTGTCAATTTTTTTTATTCTCCTTGAAATGGATCCCAACCAGTATAATTATCAATGTTACTATAGTTATTTGCAAAATCAATCACTCCCTATTAATGAAAATTCTCAAAATCCACCACAATATGTTATGTATCGACCACCCCATAGCAGTGAAAATTTTCAGAATCCACCGCAATATGTTATGTGTCCACCACCACCTCTTACTAGTGAAAATTCTCAAAATCCACCACAAGGATTTTCTTCCATTTATTCATATTTATTATTTGTATACATAAAAACTGAAAAATGAATTAATTATTTTATTGGAATAATGATTAAATTATAATAAAATAATTTAAATATTTAGATTTCTTGTTATTTCTTACAATTTCTTACATTTGAGTAAAATTTTATATGAGTTTCTTATGAGTAACATAACACTATGAAAATCACAAAAAATTATGTGGGAACCACAAAAAGATAATTAAAAAACCTATATAGGAAACTTTTTAGGTCGAAGATGCTCTTATGCAACTATAGAAGATGATTCCATCACGTAACCACTCCAGGCAGCTAATCATTTTTTAATACAAATAAGGTAAAATTAATGTTTTGATACAATAAGCCAATGAGCTAAGGGTTAGGGTTTAGCTATATATAAGTAATGAGTTGCGAGATGAGATGTGATTCACTCAGGGGTTGAGGTATGAGTGATAACAACGGCGGTGGAAATGGAAATGGGTCGGGTCAAGGCCCATCTGTAGCCCCGTATCCCAGAAGTTCATTCAGCAACCTTCCGGGTTCTCGACCAGACAAGAAGCATGAGTTGATCAAGAGAATCCTTAATATTTCATCCCCCTCCAAATGATATCACTTATCTCTTTTTATAATTTATGCCTTTTTCCACTCCTCATGTAAAATATATTCCCTTCGTCTATGTATTATAAAATAAACGCTCTCTTATCACTTGTGTTTCTATTTGTCTACTTCTTCTTTTTTCTCTGTTATATACCATTGAAATTGGCGCTGTTTTCTTCTCCTTCATTTTCCATTATTTGGGGCTGTTGTAATTGAGTAGATCAGTATCCTTTATAGTTCATTGATCTATTCTATCCCTAAACCAATTTACACTACACTGCGGGTTGTGGTGAGAGAAGAGGCTACAGAGCTTAGAAAGAAGGAAAAAAAAAAAAAAAAAAGGAAATGAAATCTGATTTCCTATTGTTATGATTTGTCTTTGCTTGTTAATGAAAATCAATACTACATGAAAATGTTTTTCTAAACTGTATATTCTTATCTAGTCGGTATCGATGTGATTTTTTATTAACTTTGTAAAATAAAAGAAAAATAAATTTGGTCTCGGGGATCCGAGTAGGGATATGATATGAACTAGAACTATCAACTATGTGATAAACTTATTGGGGAGCCTAACAATATTTCACTAAATAACTAAATATAATTAAATCCTAAAAGTATGATATTTTTTTATAAAATAATACTGGATAATAAAACAGTAACTACAAAAATTAAGAATTTTTTTTTACCAATACTTTAAGTTAAATATATATTCCGTTAAAAAGGTAATATATATATATATATATATATATGCGCTAAGCAACAATTTTAATAAGCTCTCTTTAACAATTGTTTGATGACAGCGCGCTCTCCCACCCAGAATGAAAATACGGCTAAGAAAGCGGTGGTGTGAGTGGCGATATTATCGGTGATGATCTGTTCATTTTTTATTTTAATTTTTATTTTGAGTACATGGAGATGGAGGACACTGAACAGAGAAAATAATAGAAAGAGTGTGTTGAACAAATTATTTTAACAAGTTCATAAGTTTATTTAATCAAAATAAAAGTGTTTGATATCGTACTTTCAATAAATAATACGAGTAATAAATAATATTTTTTCCCATTCGACACATATATTTATGTCTTTCTCCCAGTACCGTTTTCTTGCAGTTCATGCACGTTACATCTGGGATTCATACTCTAATTAAGATGCACTCGTATTGAAGATGAATCCCAGTGGTTGCCCAATACTCTAATTAAGATCAGATTAAAATATACTTTTTAATACTATTTAAAAATTAAAGTATACTTAATAAAGAAGACAACATCTTAAAAAATAATGAATACCATACCATAAGAAAAGATAACGAAGTCTAAAATTGATTATAAAGGGGTAGATATTCTTAGCACTTTCAAATCAACGACAATGAACATTTTGTTCAAACACAAACACTATACATGACAACCTTTTTGTACATTTTCTTATATCTGAAATGTAAGGAATTTTTTTTATCAACAGGCAATAATGGCAATATAAAGCATATATTAGCAGCTAAGTGTATAGTCTCAGGCGAGTTGTAATTTCTTGCCGGCACATAGGGCATGAAGATAATGTCACACCACACTCCTTGCAAGTCTGTATCAAAAACAAAATGCAAATAAATAAGACACAGTTTTACGTGTTCGTTTTCATTACTAGTACACAAGTACAACTTCCTCAAACGTGAAAGTTATAACTTACTGATTCAGTGAGTAACATACTGATTCTACTGCAACTGGAAGGAAGAGGCCTTTTATGTTGATAACTTGTTGGATTTTCACTGCATCAGAATAATATGAGATTCAGCAATCCTTGATTACAATTTAGAATTACCATACCTGTATTTCATTGCTTACTTTGCAATTTGTAGATTTTGGGTTATCCGGTACTGAATTGGAATTTCCATAAGGGCAGCAAGTGCAAATGACTGATGGGGCAAGAAGGAACCCAGAGTAGCTAATATATCATTATTTTATTATTAATAATAAAAAACTCATAACATCATAAATGGTTCAGTATTAAAGGTGGTAATTTAAAATATGAATTTCACAAATATCGTTTCTGAAACCCATTACAAGCCCTCATGTAGTCAAGTATGTTTTTGCGATTTTCTTTGATAGACAAATTTGTTTGTTTTAGCTTCATCTTGAGGGGAAGAGTCAGATAATTAACGTATCCTATGTAAAAGAGTATTATTGTTTTTATTGTGTCAGTACATAGTGTTGTTGGGCAGGGCATTTTTATTAGTTGTATAATTTGTATTTGACCTAGATTATTGGCACAGAGAGGGGTATAAGATCAGTGTTATATACAACAGTTATCAAGATTTCAGAGTCTAATTATAACTTATAAGTATTTATTTCCCCTTTGTCGTCCAATCCCGAACATTTAAACAATACTAAACACTAGTTACAAACTCACACAAACTTGAACACATACTTACTTGATCATACATCAGTCAAGTACCTGAAAGTTGTCAAATAAGCGCTGAGTAATGTTATCATCAAAGTGCTGCATCATCCCATGGTCCATCTCCAACTCCAACCAAAATAATTGAGGGGATAGTGGCTGATAATCAGAATAGCTCCACATTAAAGACAGATACCAAGAACAGTAGCAAAAGAATACAAAAGAAACTGTTTTACCTTGCAGCAATGATGAAGTTAATAGTTGCTTTTTCTTGTGGACTAAACTTTCCATGTGGTGTATCAGAATTTCTAGTGACCTATAAAAAATGAAATTCCAGAAACACAAGAAAATTCATAAAAGATAATTAAATAATGCCATGAAAAGATAATAATGGAATAGCATAAATAGGTAAAACCTGTCCATCAGCAATAATGACAAGAACATGATATTGACCGTTACTTCTTTCCACAATGCCTACTGCTGCGTCGATTACAGGGGCAAATGATGTTGGACCTATGGATAAGGAGATAACTGTCATAATTATATTTTGATATCATTGCTTGGATACCAAAGTCATCTCCCTCCTTGGATTTTCTACCTTTTTAGACTAAAAGAAAAATTCATTAAGAGAAAAATCGGTATATAATGCAGGACTATCCTTAAAATAGAGATAAAACAGCAAAAAAAATAAAGGAAAACAAAGTAGATACATCAACTTAAAAGGGAAATTTAGTAACATTTATGTACAATTTATTTTAGAGAAATAATCAGTTTGTTTTCAAAAACTCTTTTAGGCAGCTGCTTAAAAGAGCTTTTGTGACCCTAAATAGGATTCTCAACAGAAATTCTGCAATTAATGGAAGCAGCATGAATATATCTCCAATTGTCCTACTCTGACTGGAAAGGAAGAAAGGAGCTGCTTTTCATATTTTCTGTCGGTGCCTGTAGATCTTGCACCGAACATGCCTCAATCTCTAGTCCAGCTTACTCCATAAATGGTATGGCAGATGATATTCTCTGCATTTTCTACTTTTGGACTGAGGTAATTCTAATTTTATATCTAAACCTTGGTATATTGATTCTAGAGCTTCAAATCACATGAACATTGGTTATATTTCTAAATTTTTTACTGATATTTTTGTCCCCTAGTCTTTCCACAAATCTTATTTTTGTTACACAATTGTTTGATTAGATTTGTGATGTCAATTTTTCTCATGATGGTTGTGTTGTGAAGGATCTAATGTCCAAGAAAATAATAGAGTGGGGACCTAAAGTGAGACAACTCTTTCTTCTATTGATTTCTCTTTCCACAAATTGTCTATCCTTTCCTTTGCATGTACTAATGTTAGACATGAAAGCCAAGTGTGGCATAACCATTTAGGCCACCCAAACCCACATGTATTTAGCACTTTGCTAAAATCTTGGTTGTTGGGCAATAAAAATTGTGATTATCTTTATGTCTCTTCTAATTGTACCACACGTAAACTTGCCCCATCGAGACTTGTTATTGGGAATATGAACTGCATACGAAGCCCTAGGCTTTCACAAGTTTTGTAGGTGATTGGATCAGCACATCAATTATCATGTCTTCAACAAGTATTTATCTGTGATCCAATTATAAGCATTATTACATAATTTTGAATCTTCCAATCATCACCATACAAGTATTTCTAGACAATCACTATAGTGGGGTTATTCTCCAAAGTCGTAAACTATATTTGATGTATAAACTTGTAACAAAACTGTAAAACTTAGCCAGTAAAGATGATAATATTAAACCTGCCAATTTAAGTGTGGCACTATCTCTCGGTAGCGTGCAAGTACTTCCTCAAAACCATGGCAATAGCGCTCATCACGATAAAAGCTGAACACATTCTGATCATGTGTAGATGCTACAGAAGTATATAAATGAAATCGTTAGTAGAGAAACAAATAACATTTCTTTGAAAAGCAAAACAAAAACAGCTTCTCACCATCACCAAATCCAAAACATGGTATCAGATTATCTTCATCAAATGAAGAGAGAGAGTACGGCCAATTGTAGAGATTGCTTGCTCATACAGATTAGGAGTGTTTCCAATAAAATAAAGGCTTTTGTGGTTGAAGGAGTGCTTGCCTACAAATATCAAAGTGTGACTTTTCTGCATTCTCCATACTTATATGTATGTACAATATTAATTTTATATTCAAAAGAAATAACCTGTCCACTCATTGTTCTTGGTGAAGTCAATGCCAATTATTAAATTTGAAGATTCCAGACCAGCTTCTCTCAAAGCAGAAACAACCTGAAATATAATGTGCTAAAGCTAAGTATTTTTAAAAATCCACACAGAACAGTGAATCCAGTTCAGTAAGGGGAGGTACATTGTTTCTGCTATGAGAAATGTTGGTCCCCATAAACATTTTTCAAAATTAATATAATTGTTTTCAACCTCTCTAGCTCATCCACTGAGTTCACCAATAGTCAGTTAATTAGTTTCTTTTTTCTTATCAAATTGACCTAAAAGCAATACAATTAACTTTTATAAGTGTGGGTGCAGGCCATGCCAACTTTTTCATATGGAACCGTGTTCCTTCAAAGTTCATATTTCTTCTGAAACTAAAGCAGGTATCAATAAATTTATATTTGTAAGATGTGTAACATATTCAATGACTATTAGTATGACCATAAATAGATAATCTAGACATAACTTAAAAAACCTTCAAGAAAATTCCTAATACACAGTGGCGTTCAACTAATCAACAAATATCTTACACAAACTGTCATGAAATCTTATAATCAAACAAACTTAAATTCTTCTACAGATCTGATTGAGGATTCCTCCTCTTGTGTACAAGAAAGAAGTTTTCCTTAGAATGGTAAGATTAATAATGACTATCTTCCCTAAATCAATGAGCAAAAGTAGCAGCAAAAACCTGATCCAATGAACTGAAATTGTCTGCTATATATGTGGGTCGCTGCTTATGTTGATGTCTGGTATTTACCGAACTCTCAGCATATGTAGAGGGTTGATGATATTGATGGCTAGTATTCACTGAACTTCCATCATAGGAAGCGGGTTGATGATATTGATGGCTAATATCTGCTGAACATCCATCATAGGAAAGGGGTTGCCGGAAAAAATCATCATAGGAAAGGGGTTGCTGGAAAAAATCATCATGGGAATCATGTGTTGACTCTCCATTTCCCATAATTAAAGTCTTTCTTTCATCTATATAAAAATTATAAGTAAATAAATAACAATGTAGAATTGGAGATAAAGAAGATAATACTGAAGTTAACATGAATTAAAATGAGAACTACAAAGTGCACCAAATTTAATTATCATAAGTAATAAAGTATTAGGAAGTCCACGAATTCACACAGACTTTGTTTATTTGTACTTAGAGTGATGCAAACTCAAATTAAAAATAATAGAATTTAAAATAAAAGATAAAAAAAACATAGTAGATAAGATAAACATTTAAAGATAAAAATAAAAAATTAAAAAGATAAAATTTTTAAATAAAAATTATAAAAGATAAGTTAAGAAAAGTAAAAGATAAGTTATCAGAATTTGATGATGTTGGGACTAGCTTGCCTTATCTGCATAGGATGTATAATTTTATGATTTTTCTTTATCAATTCTTGTGATTTTATCATATCCACATCTATTCATTTACCCTGGTTCCTCTTGGATGACAAACCTATTTTATTTATCTATCTCTCAAATCTCTTTGAAAAGATTCAACAAATAAAGTGCATAAAATTATCATTTTATGTCTAACAATGACTTTCTTATTAAATCATTTCTTTTTGTTCTATTAGAAGTTATCTTCTTCCGAGTGTCTAACTCTTAAAATTAAAGCATGCATACTTTCTTTGAATCTTACTTAGAAGTTACCGTCTTTCGAGCGTCTAACCCCTAACAAAATACACAGATGAATAAAATAATGCATGAAAAGATAAACAGAAAAGACAATAAAAAAGAAAACACCTGATATTGCAATGATAAATAGTGAATACATCATACATTACTTGGCTTTTAGGCCTGCCAAGCCCTAGCTAGGGGTTTAGCTACTCATTGTTATGAGAGACTTTTACGGGATTGAGGTGAATGGAAGAAGGTGATAGATGCCTGATAACAAGGAAAAATGATTTTTCCTATGGGATAGACCTAATGTGTGTTGTGTGACTCATTGTCTTCCTTCTTATAGGTGTTGTAGTGGACTAGGGTCTGATGTTAAAAATCTTTCTTATTCATATTTTTTATATTTTTTCGATCTTTTTCTCTTTTAATTAATCATTTTTATATTTGCAAGTCATAAATAATAAAAATATCAATTATTATCATTTAAGTAAAAAATAATTATTAAATAAATATTTTTAATGATATTTTCAATATATTTTTATTATAAAAAATAACTCATATTTAACGATTGTGAGATAACAATACACATTAAGTTTCAAAATATCACATTTCAAGAGAAAATAAGAAGAAACATATATTCGGTTAAAACCATAAGCACATTTAGATAGTGTTACCCAGGATATTCCTTAGCTGAGAGCTAATCCCTCGAGCTACTAAGATACATCTAAGGGAGTGATCTCTCTCAATACATGTTTTTTCATACACACAAATGTTGGGATTGAATCCTGGGACGAGGTTATATATCAACCAAGTCACACCATGTTGGTATTCACAATAGCTTATGTAAATTGTAAACATATTTCCGGGAATAACATTTTATTTTCCTGAGCCAGCTTTCTGAAATGATAAACAAGATTCGTTTAGCAATATATGTTTCCAAAAGCCATGCAACACATAACTTGCAAATTAACTCGTTTCTGAAACGAAACTGGAAGGTTTTCTCAGCAAACAAAATTCTCCTAAAGCTAAGTTCCACAAGCTACAGAACATAGAGAAAAACCATCGAACTTAAGAGTAGTCCGTACTCCATAAACCGGACACATACTAACAAACATTACTTGCCAAAAACAAAAGATGTTCGGTGTCTAATTAACACCGCAAAATAAATGTCAATTATCACCTGAAAGAAATAAGAAAGAGATCCAAAATGAATCTGAGTTCGAAGTGAATGAAGAGCTTCAGCTGCTGCTTTTTCTAGATGCTAGTATTAGTCTATTACCTTGTACGTTGACCATTTTCTCAGACAAGATGGTGTTAACTAATTTTATATCATTTATACAGCCAAATGTGTTTTGTAATGTTGTTTGCAAAAGATCGACTCTTGACAAAAGGTGCATTATCTATGTGAATCAAAGCTTTTATGCCCTTTGAATTTGTTTGCCAACCTTTCCAGCATTATCAAACTCAATAATACTTAACTTTTTTGTTTTATCTATCCTTTCAGATGTAAGAGTAAGTTGTTATAAATATTTTAATATTTATTTTCAATTTTTTGATAAAAAAAATATGTAATTCATTTGAAGGAAGACTATATTATCCTATGAGCCTAATATGGACATCAGAAATAATGTGATAGTCCTTATAAATAACTCAACAATAAAAAAGTTCAAATCTATAAATTATGTGAACCCTAACGAAGATATAAGAGTTTTAATAATGAAATATTTTTTTGAAAGGTTTAATAATGAAAGATAAGAAATGTTACATGCTACATCATATTTATATTTTATTTTCTGTTTTAAAATATTTATATGAGAAATAGTAAAAATTATCTTTGTGATTGAAAAACTAAAATAAAATATTTTCTTGAATCAAGCAATGCTTACATTTTCATTAGTTACAACTTACCAGTGTTTAAATGATTTTTTTCATTTAAAAATTTATCGTTCAAAATTAAAATATTAAATAAAATACAAATAATAAACCAGTAAAGATTATTTATTATTTACATAAAAAAGAAAAATTCAAGTTTTAACATAATATATATAAATATATATATTAACTTATTTAAAATAAAGAAAAAATATAACCATTAAAAATTAACATGTCATTGATTCAAATAACACTTAGCTCGAATCACGTAAGAAAGATCTTGAGTTGTAATCCGATGAATAGAAATTAAAAATATGATTAAAAAGAAAAAATTTCCTAAAAATGATCAATTAAGTTTCCAACAAATATTATTATAAAATTAATGGATACTTCACACATTAATATTATGGGAAAAAAATTTTAATCATTAATTAGATCATTTAGATACATTTAAAATTAGAAAACAAAATTGTGTTACTTTTTTTTTTTTTTTTAATATACAACATAAGTATTATCGAGTTTAAATTCTAATTGGATCAAAGAGTGTTTGCAGGTTTGGGACATTCTTTTTTTTTAGATGAGGTAAATATAAGTATTTTGTCCTTTATTCTCTAATTTAAAATAATGCTCAGTAAGTTCTACAATAAATTTCCACCAAAAAAAAGCTGTACAATAAATCAAAGTTTTGCTGATTCTTTTGAGAAAAGTTAATCTAAATGGAAGCAGTGTTCAGTAATCACTACTAGAAAATAAGGTTTTAACATCGGTTATTTAAGACTTTCAACATCGGTTATTAATTGATGTTGAAAGTACCGATGTGGAAAGTAGTATCATTAACATCGGTTTTTCAAAACCGATGTTAACTAATAAATACAACATCGGTTATTTAAATAAGCGATGTTATATGATACGAATTATGAAAAAAAAAATTATAAATCTATAAATTAACATCGGTTTTTTAAAAAACTGATGTTGTAAGTGACATTTAACATCGGTTTTTTAAAAAACCGATGTTGTAAGTGACATTTAATGTTGTAAGTAACATTTAACATCGGTTTTTTAAAAAACTGATGTTGTAAGTGACATTTAACATCGGTTTTTTAAATAACCAATGTTAAATGTGACATGTGACATCGGTTTTTTAAAAACTGATGTTGTAAGTAACATTTCACATCAGTTTTTTAAAAATCTGATGTTGTAAGTGATATTTAACATCGGTTATTTAAATAGGCAATGTTATATGATATGAATTATGAAGAAAAAAAAGTTATAAATCTATAAATCAACATCGATTTTTAAAAAACTGATGTTGTTAGTGACATGTAACATCGGTTTTTAAAATAACCGATGTTAAATGTGATATATGACATCGGTTTTTAAAAAACTGATGTTGTAAGTGACATTTCACATCAGTTTTTTTAAAAACTGATGTGAAATGTCACCTACAACATCAGTTTTTTTAAAAACCGATGTTAAAAAATGTTGAGGTAGGTGACATTTAACATCAGTTTTTAAAAAAACTGATGTTGTAAGTAACATTTCACATCAGTTTTTTTAAAGACCGATGTTGTTTTAGAAATTTATTTTTAACATGATGTCTGTTTTTTCAATAAATCCCAAAAATAACCTGCAAATTTTAAAATCAGACCACACAACATATAATTTTCATTCTGTTTTGAAACAGTTTTTACCAGAAAATTCAATAAGAAATTTACTAATTACTATGAATTTAAAACATATTTAATGTTGAGACATGAATTGTAAATTAAGTAAGTAAATATAAACTACAATTACAAGATTGTCTAAACATCCTAAGTTTCATTTTTCACTTTCAAATAGTACTTTGCCCACTGGTTGCGAAGTGCCTTCAATCTTTCTGGTTCCAATGGTCTAGGATCAGTGAAATACTGCATGATATAATAAAACATAAGTTAATAATATATTAGCAATCATAATAATATGAAATTTGGTGAATTAAAAATTACCATTTCCCAATTATTCTGGAAATTTCCTAAGATTATAGTTGACATCCAATGCATGACGTAATACCCACACTCAGTGCTTCCTTTTTGTCTATTACACTAAATACATTATGAAATTTAGATATGCAACGTTCAGTACAAATTAGTCTACACAATACTAAAATATAAGTGAAAACATATTGTTTAAATAACTTACTTTAACAACAATCCACCTAGCAGGAGTCTTGGATTTACTTTGTTGAGTATCGTCAAGTCCTTTCAAAGCACTATTGAATACAAACATAGATTCTTATTGTACATTTAAAATTTTGATTTACCTGACTAATGCTAATGCAAATATATTAAAAAACAACACTGACCTATTAATTATGTCTTTGAGGTAGTTGTCTGGCTTATTATGCAACGAACAAAACCAAATGACAACATTTTCCTTAGGCAAAATGACAACATTCATCCGGTTGACCTCTTTGTGAAGCAAATTGTAAGAATTGCTCGACGCCTTCCTCATATTCTGGGCTGATGCGACTTTGATTCATCCAACTTCGATCCATCTAAGTAATAACTCGGTCATACTCTCAAAGTTATTCGATGCATGAAAATCTCACTTTTTTATTAAAGGTGTGGCCCTATCCCATTCGGCAAGACCGTCTTTTATGGTAGCTTCATACATCAGGGTTAATTCTATTTTGTTAAATTTGACAAAATTTTGGCAG